>NC_051180.1:149674916-149704270 GCF_013339695.2 Rhipicephalus sanguineus
ACCAGTGCGTTCAAAAGCAGGCGAATTTTTATGGCGGCAGGCGATTGAACAATCGGTTCAAGCGATGACCTCGCGATATTAACATTTGGGTTTTACGTGCCAAACCACGATATGATTATGAGACACGCCGTAGCGGAGGTGCTCCGGAAATTTTGGGGATCTGGTTTTCTTTAACGCGCACTGACAATCGCACAGCACCAGGCTTAAAATGACACAAATAGAGCAACTTCTAGAAGTGTATAACAAAACATCACAGAAAAGCAGATACTACCTGTAGCAGAATCCATACTTGCCTATCAGACAACTTTTCTCGTACATCATCACTGCTGTGTGAACACGCCACCCGGGCTGCCTTACCTGCATAAATGTCATCACACAGTAACATCACATAGTTACGCAATTTGGCGAGTTGAACTCACCTAGCCATCCGCTGAGGCGCACGCTTGTGCTTTACAGTCGCCGTCGTCGTCAGACAAGGCACTGGGCGGTGTACTGTCTGAGTAGATGCGCTCGATTGAACCACGCAATAACCGTGAGTAATCAAGAAACGTGGAAAGCACGCCGATCACGCAGCGCTGAGCGCGCAGACAAAGCGACGAGCCCGTTGAGGCTACGACGACACACCACAGAACACCAACACAAAATCTTGACACACCTTTGGCCGCCCATTCCATCCCACACGCGATACACTTCCAGTCGACGACTGACAACGATGATTGGCACACATAATATCAATAAACACCGCAAATATACAAGCGCGGAACGAACTTATCACGGCACCACCTTCGATTCCCCACGCCGGTACATTTTTTTTTTATCGCGCTGAACGTGGTCCCGCACGCGTGGTTTTGGTTTGAAGGGATTGGCTCTCGCGTGGCGGGTGATTTGAATTTAGTTGCGTTATATCTCTAATTATCAACTGACAGCAATGATGACCCCGCGTGATATCAACATTATAAGTATACAAGCACGGAGCAATTTTGTTGTGGTAGGATCTGTTTTGTCGAAAATTGCTTTTTCTTTGTGTGGTCCCGCACGCACGTCTTTGGCTTGACGTGATTGGCGCGAGCGAGGCGGGTGATTTGAACTGAGTTACGGAGTGCACACTCCTCCTTGCGTTTTCTGTTCTCGCTCTTCCCCCCTTCTTTATCCTACTCTTTCGGTACCTTGTTGAGGCGTGCGCCGTGCTCCCGACCGGGCTGCAGAAATTAGGCGCCTTTTCCTCTTCAAACCACTACCACCACCACCTTGTTGACCTTGTTCGCCTGCCCTGTGCGACGCTTCAGGACGCGCTGCATCTCGCAGGCTGTGACGATCGCCGCCGCTCTGCCCTCGCTCTACCCTCGCTACTGCTACGTTACTCTGCTTCCTTCATGACGCGAGCCTAGTCTAGCGGCTTTGAAACGCACCAAGAACACACTCATACATGCGCACGAAACGGTCCGTTATCGGAAGGATCATAAATAGCGATGGAAAAGAACAAAAAGCACACCAGTACAGGCTCATCGCGAAGCGTCATTCGCTAACCCCACTTTTTAAAATGCGAAGCATTTCTTAGCGAACTTCTGCGATTTTGAGCGTATCTATCTATCTATCTATCTATCTATCTATCTATCTATCTATCTATCTATCTATCTATCTATCTATCTATCTATCTATCTATCTATCTATCTATCTATCTCTCTATCTATCTATCTATCTATCTATCTATCTATCTATCTATCTATCTATCTATCTATCTATCTATCTATCTATCTATCTATCTATCTATCTATCTATCTATCTATCTATCTAGCCGCCTACGACTTTGTGCTTTCCTGGCCGTTTCGTTAATCGGATGTATACCAAAATTGGTGTGGCATAACATGACCTTATTACGAACACAAATGACAGGTCATAGCATGAAAATCATGACATGCATGTCATGAACAGCATGATTTACATTCCACGGCCTTGGGGCTCTTGCGGCCGTACCGTTAGTTTCATATATACCAAAACTGGTATGGCGTGACAAGAGTCCACGACAAACGCAATGACAGGTCCTGACATGCAACTCATGACCCGCATGTCATGTGCAGCATGATTTACGTGACATGGTCTCAGGGCGCTCGCGGCCGTTTAAATGAATGGATATATACGAAAACTGGTATGAGGAGACATTTCTGTATGACAAACATAACTGACACGTGGTAACATGAAAATCATGACATGCATGCCATGTACGACATGGTTTACATGCCACGCTCATGGCACATTCGCGGCCGTTTCGCTAAATTGATATACACCAAACTTGGTGTTGTGCGATGTGACTGTATAAGGAACATGAATAACAGGTGGTAACATGAAAACCATGACATACATGT
Organism: Rhipicephalus sanguineus; assembly: GCF_013339695.2. Classification (NCBI taxonomy): domain Eukaryota; kingdom Metazoa; phylum Arthropoda; class Arachnida; order Ixodida; family Ixodidae; genus Rhipicephalus; species Rhipicephalus sanguineus. The sequence continues at coordinate 149,677,280 of NC_051180.1, forward strand.
CATGTATGTCATGATTTACATGCCATACTCATGGCGCACTCGTGGCCGTTTCGCTACACTGATGTACACCAAAATTGGTAGTGCGCGACACGACTGTATGGCGAACGTAAATGAGAGGTTGCAACATGAAAATCATGACATGCAAGTCATGTACGACATGATTTACATACCACGCTCATGGTGCGCTCGCGGTTGTTTCGCTAGATTGATGTACACCAAAATTGGCGTTGCGCGATGTGACTGTCTGAAGAACATGGAATAATAGTTGGTACAATGAAAATCATGACATGTATGTCATGATTTACATGCCATGCTCACATGCATTCGCGGCCGCTTCGCTAGCTTGATATGCACCAAAACTGGTATATCGCGAGGCGACTGCATGACGAACGTAAATGAGAGGTGGTGACATGAAAGTCATGACATGCACGGCATGATTTACATGCCATGCTCATGGCGCACTCGTGGCCGTTTCGCTAGACTGATATACACCAAAACTGGTATTACTCGACGCGACTGCATGACGAACGTAAATGAGAGGTGGTAACATGAAAATCATGACATGCAAGTCATGTACGACATGATTTACATACCAAGCTCATGGTGCCCTCGCGGTCGTTTCGCTAGACTGATATACACCAAAATTGGTGTATATCATACAGGCGACGCGCCTGTATGACGAACATGACTGACGGGTGGTAGCATGAAAACCATGATATGCATGTCATGTATGTCATGATTTATATGTCACGCTCATGGTGCATTCGCGGCCGTTTCGCTAGCTTGTCATACACCAAAATTGGTATTGCCTGATGTGACTGTTGTTGATGATGATGATGATGATGATGATGTGACTGTATGACGAACCTAAGTGACAGGTGGTAACATGAAAACCTCACTCAACTTCACTTCGTTTTCTCACCCACACATGGCTATGCTATATATACATGGCTGTGCTATGCATGGCTTCGCCTATACGTGACGCCAAGTGACATGAGACGACGACAGCATACGATGACGACAGCCCTGGCCTCTAAAGCGCTCTGCACTTTAAAAATTACAACATCTCCCGCTAAAGGGGACCATGAGGCGATGCGAAGCCGGAGCACTTGCACGATCGCGTTTCCGTTGGCGTTCGTTGGGTATGCTACCGACCTCGCGTCGTGGAACCCGAAGAGGAACTCTACGCGTGTCGTGTCTTCCCTCTAGCCTGGCCGTTAATTCTCTCAGGGCGAGCGGTGAACGCGGTCGTCAGGCGCGAGAGGGGGGGGAGAGGAGGAAGAGACGCGCGTGCGCTCATCGCGGCGTTGCGCAGGAGAGGGGCACACCATCTCCCCGCTAAAGGGGGCCATGAGGCGATGCGAAGCAGCGTTTCGGCATGTCGAGCCCGCGTTTCAGAGGGGGAGTGGACAGAGGGAGGAGAGAGGGGGAAAAGGAGAGTGGGGAGGAGATCCGTGGAGAGGATTTGCGCATGCGCAGTAAGGGTGGTCACGCCGCACACAGTTTTGAGCCCCGCCATAAGATGCTTCACAACTAAAAATGCCCATTAACGAAGACAAACCATGCACAGGGTAAATATATATATATATAATATATATATATATATATATATATATATATATATATATATATATATATATATATATATATTCACCCTGTGCGAATAGCAAAATTTTGTATGCGAAGCGAATTCGAATATTGAAGTGTGAGTGCGAATCGAATCGAATATTTTTCGAATAATTCTCGAATATTTCTAGAATATTTTGGAATACTTCGAAGCGAAATTGCAGAAAAAAAAGTTAAGAGAGGATTCCCAAGCATATTCTTATGAGACAGCAACATGAAAGTGTTTCTTTTCACTAGGTTGATGAAGCACTGGCGGGGTGGTGTTTCATAGTTGTCTTATCAAGAATGAGGCAATGTAGAGGCCGAATTGTATTTATGTACATGGTTTGGTGCAACCAAAGTGAAGCCGATAACACTTTACACGTGATAGGCGAAGATGCCGTTTCCTCAGCCTCTCCTCCTCTTTCTGTGGAACTTCTGTGGAAGCCCAACTGACGAGGCGGACAAGTTCCAAATCTGCCTCCTAGACGTCTATATTATAAGAACATCTGAAATTTTGGATGCTAAAAAGCTTCGGCTTCCGATTTTTCACATTTCCTGCCCAAATTTCAGGTCCAAAACAGCATTAATTGAGCCCCCACCTCTGCCACATTTTTCTTCTCCATGTTGGAACCAGCGTTTTCTTGAGTTAATGCATTTGCGACCGTAACGGAGCTTGAATGGCAGCTTTGTCGCAATACCGTGGTGTGATGAGGTGAAGCATATTAAAAATCTAGGGACCACTTCCAATCGGACGTTGACTGCTTCTTGGCAAAGTTCGACCGTAACGGAGCTTGAAAGGCAGCTTTGCCGCAATACCGGGGTGTAATGAGGTGAAGCATACTAAAAATCTAGGGACCACTTTCAATCGGACGTTGCCTTTTGGCAAAGTTCGACCGTAACGGAGCTTGAAAGACAGCTTTGCCACGATACGAGTGTGTAATGTGGTGAAGCATATTAAAAATTTGAAGGGGTCACTTTCAATTGGGTGTTGACTGTATTTGTTTTTGGGAAGTTCGAATAGCAAACACTATTCGAATCGAATAGTGTTTGCTATTCGATCGTGTTTGCTATTCGATAGTGTTTGCTATCGATCGAATAGCAAACACTATTCGAAAAATATTCGAAATTTCGAATATTCGCACACCCCTAATATATATATATATATATATATATATATATATATATACTTATAACACGTTCCCCGTGCTTTCCGCCAAAGCACCTTGCCTAAAAAAGTAGCCTGGTAACGACGAGGGTTCTTTGGTTGGAAAATAACTCGAAAGGAAGCCACAACATTAATTAGAACTTAATTAGAACATTAATTAGAAATGGAAGCCAACTTTTACGACTTTTAAGTGGCACATTATACAAGGAGACTCTTTCCGTATTTGAAAAAATGACATATGTCTGTTGGCATTTAGGTAAATTATTTCCGTGTTTGAATAAAAGGGCAGGCATCGTTAAATGTTACGAACATTTTGTTCGTAGATTCTAAGGAAATTTCTTTCAGTGTATTATTATCAGGTAAAGAGTAGGGGGGACTGCAGATTAATTTCAACCACTTGGCCTTTTCTTAATGTGTACATAAATCTAAGTACACGTGGCGTTTCTGCAATTCGCCTCCTTCGAAATGTGGTCGCCATGGCAGGTAATCGAACGCGCGCCCGCGAGACAAGCAGCGAGAAACAAGCTAACATACCACGGCGTGTATACGAACGACGCGGTAAGTACACGCAGCCATTAATGCACGACAGGTGTGGGCAACAAAACACGTTCGTAAAGGGCCAAATAGTCTTTCTTGAATTTACAAGGCCAGCTTACAAATCTATTTTCTATGCATAGCTGGGCCGAAGTTTCACCGGTCTTTTCCCAGTCTTTTCAGCCATGCCGCTGAAATTAACCGCCCCCCTCGCTACACGCAAGGTCGCCCAGGTGACCAAATATAGACACGCCCATGCCGCGGCGTTAGTCTGAGAGGTCCTTAATAATGCACTGCTCTGCGTCATCGACATGCACAAGCGGTAAAATGGTATAGGCAGGCAACCCTGTGCAGGTCAGGCGGGCGATGCGGCTCCTCGATTAACGAAGTGTCACTGACTCTCGCCGCTTGGCCTGTCAGAGAAACAAGCGGCGTCTTTATTTATGAGTCACGCGCACTGCTTTCATCTCTGGTACGACAGCCTCCCCGCAAGTAATGCCTAGACCACAGTAGCTTCAGAATCAGGATCATCTAAGGAAATTAATTCATTGGATGGTATGTCAAGTTGTCTATGAGCTGCAGTCAAACTCTGGGAGGATGGTGGTTAGGGTCGGTTTCGATCTGGAAACTATGTCAAGGGACAGTATATTCAAGATCGATCGAACAATCAGGCATATAAGGACTTCGCCTTAATGGATCCCACGGTACAATAAATATGAGGAAACGCGCTTTTGCTAGTGCAGTCGAAATTGTTTTGTGACACGCAGTGATATATGTTGTAACCTTAATATAGCATTGAACAGAATAAATGAAGCAGCGGCATTCTTGACAATTACGCAAGTCTATCAAGCCTCTTTGACAAACGTGGGCTGCCTGCACCGTTCTCGCAATATTAAGCCTTCGCAGGGAACGATGTTTCTGCCGCCGAGCCCTCCTGGGGTATTTGAAAGCAACTTCATTGAGCGACCGCCTGGGAATCACGGCACTGTGTGTGTGATGTAAACTGTGTCCATCCTTCTCTCTCTCTCTCTCTTTTACTTCCTTATTCCCCCTCCCCATGTGTAGGGTAGCAAACTGGATGCATAGTCTAGTTAGCCTCCCTACCTTTCCTACATCCCTTCTCTCTCTCTATCCTATTAAAAAGCTGAAATCTGTGTGCATCACGTGCAGCATATTCTAACTTTTCTTTTATTTTCAAAGTATCGAACGTTTACATGCAGTCACTTCTGAGCGCATGCTTCGTTGGAAAAGCGACCCCTCAGCAGCACTGGCAATGATGGCGATACCTGAAAAGCTAATGTAGGCATATTCTCGCTCACGGTTACACAGAACTCCACGCAAAACATTCATTGTTTCACGTGTAGAATAAAGCATAAACCTATAAACCCAGTCACTTTAAAGCGTGCGTAGAGGCACGAGCTACCCCACGACGCTGCAGACACGCAGTATCAATCATGACGTTTTGTACAGTAGTCCGCGCAGCGGTATATTTATCAAGGTGTTATCCGAGAAAACATCCGGGAGGAGATGTTTGTAAGCGCAAAATAAAAAAATGTGGCAGAGTTCGCTCGCGCATGTGCGCCGACGCAAACTGAAGACTTGAACAATGGCCAGCTGAGATAACTGGTCGGTTAAGAGTTTCTACTCCGATATAAACATGGGAGCCAACAGATGGAAGCACGCTGTGGAATTAAAGCTACCTTTTTTATGTTTATACAACTTTTATTCCACTTTCTTACTACAAATGATTTAGCAATTGTTTTTTTTTTCCTATTCGTGAAGTACATTCGCGGCTTCTACATAGCGGCGAAAAATACATAAAAATTTGCAACTTAAAGGCGGAAAAAAACACCAGAAACGCAAAAGAGACCCGGACAGGATGAGTGCTCGCCCTGTCTAGCTCTTTCTTCTGTTTCTTGTGTTTCTTGTGTTCTTTGCGCTTCTAAGTATACCATCATGGAATCTGAAAAACTCGCCAATATATATGTTCTTCAAAAAATTTCAACAAGCGCTTACATTATACGAATTTTTTTAAGTAGCGAGAAGCTTTGAGAAAGGTGGTATGGTAATTCTTGATAAAGTTAGTATCCGCATCTGGTAGCTTTAACCTAATCTGTTTACCTAATGATAAGTGCACGCATTCTTGAAATACAACGAAGCTTGAAGCAATATCTACTTCCTAGTGGACGCTAAATGTTTACCCAAAAAGACAACAAGCATGATCGCAAGTTATTTTTTCTCTTTAAAAGTGGAGGCTTCGTAAAACGAACAGCATTCTTTCCAATACTATGACAATCGTGTCAAGCGACTGCGATGGTACTCGAATGAGCAAAGAGAACACAGCTGCCAGTATTGCTTATGTTCGCTATGTACGCCATGATTTCTGTATAGAATGAGTAAAAACATATTTCTGCCAGCAAGATATGTGCGTGAAATTGTCTACCCCTTTCTGTTCACCGCGTCCCTGTACTCTTTCTCATATTCGGTCATGCTCGACACGGAACGCGCCAAAGACGAACGAAACATTGCAAGCTCATCATCGATAAAATCATCTAACACCGGTGCGACACGGTCACATTTAATCGTGATCAAGCAAGATTCGCATCGAATTCGAATCGAATTACTCGATCGTGATTGTCTCCTTTAAGTCGCGTTCACACTTGGCTTCGAAGGAGGCGAAAGCTGTAAGCCCTACCGAAAATTCACTCGCTTGGCCGCCGAAGCAGCCTGTAAACCAGGCGGCGAGCCCGAAGTGAAAAATTGGTCCGAGACCGATTTTTCCGCCACACGAAAGCGGATCGGCTTTCCGTTTCATGGGAAGGCGTACTTTGGCTGCACTAGCTTAAACCACGTGATGTAAGCAACGGCCGGCCGCAAATTCAACATGTCGGCCAGGGCGTCGGCGGTTGCTTGCATCGGCGCCCTGGCCCCTGCGCAGCACGACAAAACTCATAGCCTCAACAAGCCTCGAGAGCCCGGTTTGGATTGAGATTGCCGAGAAGACTGGAATTCGTAGAAGGTGAAGCAGCAGCGAGTCGACCTGCCCCAACGTATCTCGCTTTTGCGCAGCCGGGTGAATACGGCGGCGCCGCTTCTGGCTTGCCCGCTTATGTAGTTCCTACCTGTGTATCTCCCGAAACAACTGTTTGAAAAGGTGAAAGCTATTTCTTTTCTGTGTTTTCCATGCGTTACTTCAATTCGGTGAGAAATTAAATGCTCAGGAAGTTGACAAAATAGAATGAATTCTCGAAGTTTCGAAGGCGGCGGCAGCGGCGGCGGCATGCAGGAGGGGCAGAACAAATGTGAAAACTTTCAACGTGCTCGAATATAGTTTTCTGGCTGCTGTGGCGTTTTCGCCTTCCCTTCGGTTCTTAAGTGTGAATGCGCCATTACGGAAACTGCAGAAGAGAGGGAATCAGTGTCGAGAAATCTGGTACCTGCGATCTAGTTTATCGCGATCAGCAATTAACCGTACCGCACCGGTGTAAGGCAAATACAAATTCCTATCTATATATTATATAAAGCACGTTCTTCAGGTCTACAATTTTTTAACAAATGTTTCCAATTGAGATGCCCGCTCCACAATCCATTGGTGCACAAGAAGGGCAGAACGTGTCTAGCATATGTGTACAACTGCATGCAGCTCACGAAACTAGGCGGTTTCGTAACACTCTAAACCAGGGATGAGCAATCTTTTCAGGCGGATCGCCGAGATGCATGAAGCCGACATGGCGGGGGCCGGACGGCAAATCGAAGAGGGGGGGGGGAGTGGCTTGCAGGCAAAAAGAGAAAATGCGGCTAATTGACAATAATGCAGAAAACTGAACTACGTCCGCGGACAGGCGGCGTGTCGACACAAAACTCGAGCCAGTTGACCGCCACCTTTACTCGCGTACGACGACGAGAGTCGCCCGTTGTGTTGGGGGGGGGGGAGTAACATTTGACACAGAGTTGAAGATTCTTGGACGAAATTCCTTCACCGACCTGGCATTTCCACAAAGAATCTTTATTCCGCCTTTCTTGGACCTTTGCAAAGAAAGGAAGTGAAGGCGTCATTTTGCTAAGTGTGAACGGGGGGGTCAATGCCAAATGGAAGCGATCTTTCTTTGTTACTGCTAACACCATTTGAGGTCAACACTACGATGTCGGCCTTCAGATAGGATGTGCCAAGGGAGAGAGGGGGGGGGGGGGCTTTGACATCGTGCCGGGGGCCAAATAATAGTACATCGCGGACCTCACATGGCCCGCAGGCCCCAACGTTTACGCAACATGAGCCCATTTCGCAAAGAAAGGGTAAAGCAGTTTCTTACACAACCGACGCTACGTGACGCTTCTTGCCGATAAGACTACGTGGTACTCGCAGACCAGTGTTACGGCAGCTACTGCTAACAGACGAATGGTATGTCTTTTTAATGGCTGTTTGGGAAGTTCTGTTGCTTGAGGACACTAGGAATCCTTTCCTCATGTTTTCTTATTGATCAGCTCATCTTGCCAGTTAAGTAGGCCAAGAAGACTAACTTCCAACTCGTTCTCACAACAAAATCGCGTGAGTAATGTCATCTTCGTGAGCTGCTTTCAGCATTCGATTATGAGACTATTCCAGCACGTAATCAGACCACGGGTGGGTGGAGGTCTCGCGAAAACAGTCTAGAGAAAGAACGGATCGGCCATACGTGCTGATGGGAAGCGGCTGTAGACTAAACCGACGAAGCATACGAATTACAGTCTGTTCAGTTGCAGTTTCAATGGCTCCTGCTACACACTTATTAGATTCGCAACAATACACAGTTGAATTTCGTTGATACATTTCTGCATATTACGTTTTTCGGCCTAAACGTTTTTATCTTTATTCCGTGCCAACGTCCCTTAGAAATAATGAATTTTCATACGTTTAATACGACCACATTTTTGCCCAAAGTTGCATAAGAATGACCGCAAAAATGGATCACGACTGATACATCTAAAAATTCTCCGTTTATTTTTCAGCAAATTATAGCTGAAGCCGCGTTCCAACAAGCCAGATCCGCTGAGACCACAGCATCATCGGTTTTGCGGCGATGAGACCGCTTCCAGGCGCCGCCGCTGCGTCAAATGCTGAAACAAAGAAATTGCAGCGCAAATTTACCAGCTAATTCAATGTTGCTCAATAAAACTGAGTTCCTGACGGAGTATGCATATTTTGCTCCTTTTTTAACTTATTTGTTTAATACAATATTTGCACAACACGTTTTCTTTTCCGGTTCCCTTGAAAAACATATCACCGAGGTTCCACTGTACTATACTTTTCATTTGACGGCATGACAACCCCTAAAGTTTAATTATTTTATTTATTTACATCACTGCCTTCAAAGCCCGAAGGTGTTCCACGAGAAAGTAACAACAATATAAACAACAACAACAAAAGCATGGTTGATCTCTCCGCTATAGGAAGCGATATAACACGAAAGTGAAAGACCTCTTCACACAAGTAGTTTACTGTTTATTCTACATTGATATATGAGAGCTTGCACAGTGTCTATTGGTGTTTGGCAGCTATATCACAGTTTGACGTGGTTCCTCACCACTAAAGTCTATGATAATCATCAAACCTATGTGGTAGCTGAAGTAGAGAACATACACCTGGACACAGTATACAGTAAATCCCGCGCAAAGATAACGCCGACAGACGCATAATAAACGCTGGTACTCGTTATACAGTCATTCAAAGTGTAGTCATTTGAAGAAAGAAGCGCCAAGGTGTGCGGTCCCCAGTAATGAGGTAACCTGAGCCTGTGTTCATGCATAGACGAGCACACAGCGCTTGAGGAACGCGAGAAGCAGAGCTCGTAGATCTAGCCGCGAACGCGGGAAGGCGTTCCGCTTCCCGCTGACGTATCTATCATGCACCAAAGCACTTACTGGCGCGAGGCTCGCCCGTCGACGTCGTTGCCTTTCTGCGGCGCTTAATGGCGTAGTTTTATTAGTCGGTGCCATCGCACTCGAAGCAGTAGGCGGTAGAGAAACACCACTGGTGCATGTGGAAGCTGCGCTACCCTGAGAAAAAGACGTCAGGGTCAGACGCTAACAAGAAGTGAAAGGCAAAGCACGTAACTGCGTTGTCACCAAACTGAATCACCGCGTACGCCGCATTGCACCGATCGTAAAGTTTTTTATATTATTGCATGGAAAGCCCCCGCTGCGTTCAAACTACCGAAGCACTCGCTGTCGGCGTTCGTTAGCATCCTTCACCGCTTCCGTACGGCAACACCGCCCTAGGCAACCAGGAGCCCTGCGAGAGGGAGAAACTGTGAGAAATATAAGGTGCCTTTGTGAAGCGTCGTGCATGTGCGTCGGTAGCGCAGTGGGTAGAGCATCCGGCAGATCCCGTCGTGGACCGAGTGGTCGTGGGTTCGAATCCTGCGTCATTGGCAGCAATGCAAATTTTTCGTTCTAGTTGTCCTTTGTGATCTGTCCGTGCGCATTTTACTCACAAGGCAAAAAGAATTGCCAGCAGCACCGAAAGAAAACCAGATAAAAAGGAGACAAGAGAACACAGTAAGAAACAGGAAGGATGCTGGAATATCAAGCTAATAGCAGAGCGTCCTGGTTTCTTTGTGCGCTGCTGGCATTAGTTTTGCCTTGAACTAAGTACCCACTTGCCCAACAAGCCATCCTAATGAACTCATTCCACCGACGTCATATCCGTCACGGAAATGACGGTAGTAAAGTCTTCGCGAACTCCGGCATCAAACACGTTCGTGCTAAATAAAAATAACGTGTCTGCTAAGAGTATATATAGCATTACACAACAGCCATAAATGCTGTGACACCGGTCGGCTGGGCGGCAACAGAGGTGGGCTGGTGACTCCAGTCAGTGGAGGTACTGCAAATAAAAGAATCGCAATATAATTTTGCGTGGGAGAAACGAACGTACGCCTTGGCTTGATGGTCAAATCTGTTTGATATTTACCATGGTTTTCGAAGGAAGGTATTGTGCTAATTGTAGACTGTCATATATTTTATGAAAGAGATCAAGATTAGTGCCTTCTTCCATGAGCAAATATGTGGAAGGCCTAAATCTGTTTTCATGGATGATACATTATCTGCGCATGTAGAGCCTGAAAGGAAGAACCGTGCACACATATTTTCGACGGATTCCAAGGTATGAACGAGAGTGCTCGTGCCATGATACCACTCAGAGCTGCATAGTTTTTTTTGAACGAACAAGAGTTTTATGTTGTTAAAAGATTTCTATAGCTTGCAACAAGACCTTGTTGGATTGACGTTACGAAACTACACAGTAAACTACTACGGTCGTCGTAGTGTAGGGCATCGGAGTGAATTAATAATATTATAGCTTTACACAATTGCAACTGCAATGCCGCACACAGACGTTCTGTATTAGGCGGCCACAAATGCGGTATCGCAGTGGTTTAGAATCCAACTCATGACTTCGTGATCACCATAGAGGTTTGAAACCAAACCCGCAACTTCGTGCTCCGCTGCACGAAGCGATTGTCCATGAGTCAGCGCAGCGGGTTACATGGCCCATTCAATAATATATTGCGATGTACTGTTGAGAAGTGTGTCAATTTCGCAAAATCATACCTCTATAACTTTCGCCTGCCGCCGAAGTTGAACGGAAGCGCCGAAAGCGAGAGGGAGGCCACCAACAGTTAGAAAGGGAGAACATTCCCAGGATTTCGGGACACCTGTGCGTGGCGTCATCTCTCGGTGGTAGCGACGGCGCCCTGCCATAACTGAATGGGAAATACGCGAAAAAAACCATATCTCTTGAAAAAAGCAAGCTATCAAAAACGACTCGGGGTTCTATACAGTAGAGACCTACTGGAACATTTTGGTGGAATTGCAGTATCGCACTACAACACGTGTGGCTTCCCAGGACAATAGAACACCGCCCATTAGAAATACATGGGGCCCCATTGTAAAAACTTAAACACTCTAGGAAGCCACGCGGTTTATAGCGCGACACTGTAATTTTAACAGAATGTTCAAATAAGTCTCTTCTGTATAGAACCGGGAGTCGTTTTTGATAACTATCTTTTTTCGTCAGATATAATTTTTTTCGCCTATTTCCCATTCAGTTACGGCAGGCCACCGCAGTCACCGACGACAGATGGCGCTACGTGCATATGTCCCCAAATCCTGGTCATGTCAAGGATTGTGCTGTTGTTTTGGCAGCTTGGGATAATTGGTAGGTCATGACGAGAGCTATAGCGCGAATGGGGACGAAGAAAACATAAGACAAGAAGATGAGTGCTCTATACATACGTTCTTTTTAGCAAGCGTTCACTGCCAACCAAGAACGAGAAACGCAGCCGCCCGCGCCACTTGAATTACGTACTTAGCAAAAAGTGGAAAATCACCGTAATAGAATAGTTACATTATAATTTTTCGAGGTAGCTAGCAGCATTCAATCACCCTGTAATTGGAATCAGAAACCCGTGGTTTCGTTTTAACTGGCCTTCTCTGAGTTCTGACGAAGAAAATTTCTATGATGATCTGGAGCTCCCTATATTTACTTTGCTCCCATATCTTGATACCTGGCTCCCAGAAAATCGCATTTTGAAGTCTTGTCGTTCCTTGTGAGTGGTTTGCCTCGCGCACATCCTATACTTTGCTGATACATTTCCGATCCAGGGCACTTGGTCTCTTGCCTGTCTCCCATCTGCTGACAAAACGCGTTGAAAGCGATGGCTTCCAGCCTCCTTGTGTCGGGCAACTCACTTGATGGAGTACACGAGTTATCCCTCTTCCCTTCGTTTCCTCTGTGTATTCAGAGCAGGTCTCGCGGTTTCTATCGCGTTCGACTTTTTTTCTTCTCATGGCCAAGAGGATCTGTGGAACATTTCTCACCCTGACACGTGCGGGTTCCAGAGGGTGGGCTGGAAATCCGAGTAAGAACGATGGTGCCCACCTTCGCGCCACCGCAAGAATCCGGCGTTCCTATGCACACGCTACAGCCGCATCATCCATTTTCTTCGCACAGGAGCGAGTCGTTCCCGTTTAGTTTTGTAGCTCTACTTGAAGAGCACCACATTTCCAACTTTGCCGGTGTTTGGGCTAGACGTGCTTGCCATTTCCTCCTAAGAAATGCTTGCGTTCTGTTTTAGCTAAGCATTTTTTTCCTCTCAAACAGCACGTGTTCGTCTTTTAGTGCTTAAGGTCACGATGTTCCACGTGCCGCGTGGTAGCTTTTAGTTCGTCTTCCTTTAAAACTCTGGTAACTTAACCAGAAAATTATAGATGAAGCCATGTGGCGGTGAATAAAGTCTGTGTAAGCAGCAATTGTACCACGTTGGAAACCTACAGCAATTGGAGGCGTAAGCCTGTCGCATCAGTGAGTTGCTAACACGAATTTGCACCGGCAAACTTCAGCGCATGATTCCATTAGTACAACTGTGCCCTTAATACCGCGTATTAAACTGGACCAGAGTGATCGCTAGTGTAAGTGCTCCTGTACAAGTCTCAAAGCAATTTCAGCTCAGCAGAATTGTGGTGAGCCAGAGCTCCTATAAGGCCTAATCAAAAACTTTAGGTTGCCAGTGCGTCCGATCGATTTTTGTTCATTTTGCCAATCTATTGGTTCACGTATCATAAAGTGATGTAGCCGAAGGCGATGATATGGAAGCAGTGCATCGTAGCGTTTAGGCCCTTCCTTCGGCTCCTTCGGTAGAATCCATCATGTCGTTTAACGTCAACGTATAGAAACTGAATGAAAAATAAACAGCCACGAATGACATACGACCACAACTTTGCCGTAAACCGACATTGCTATTACATCGCACTAAGTTTGCTTTACATCCCCACATAGCTGAACGCTTTACTCTTAGTCGCGCAAGGGGTCACACGCCCTTTTCGCGAACTGTAGCAGTAGAATAAAAAAAACATTTACGGGTTCGTGGTTTAAGGATGTTGACATTTACCCTGCTTCTGGCTGATTTCGCTTGAGAGAAATCAGAAATAAGGCTCTCGAAAACCTGTAGATCGATAAAGACACTTTTTCAGTGCAATGATCTCGTGCCACGGCTGCTTCTGCGAAATAGTACAAGTTTCACTACGAGATAACTTGAGAGCTGCACCGGTCCAGGAGAGGAAACACGGCGTCTCTCCGAGAAGAACAAACAATATGAAGCGGAGGAAAGAGAAAACCTTAATGCACCGAATCCAATTCTCCGGAGGCTAACATCAACAGCACACACACACTGCGTTATTTGCGATCTCCATTTTTAAACGGGGCACTACACTAGACGGTGCTACACCTTGAGTAATAATAGTATAAATGAGAGAACAATGAAGCGCAGGAAGCTAACTGTATTCTTGAAGTAAAATTCACATTAAACGACGGCCAACTAACTATTGCGACGGTGTAAGCGTAAAAATCATTAAAAATCTAATAAAAGAAAAATGGCATATTTCACAGCTGTCTGGTGAAAACCTTATAGGTTCTACGCCATGTCAAGTCATTAAACAATCAATTATGTCCCACACAAGGTTTTCCAACTGGGTGTCATCTTCGAAGTGCATTATTTTGTTCGGGCTATAAAGTATCACGAAACCGCACACGTAGCTTTACATTTCTTCAAAAATTTTAAAGATGCAGGGTTTTCACTGCATTAAGAATCTGGTCCAAGCCAAATGATATTGTGCCTACTGAACAACTTACTGCGTTTATGAACTGAATGAACAGCTGTTATATGCACGTATTAAAGAGAACGGATTTGCGGCAGCGGCTACGTTAGAGGCAAAAGTGAAGGATTAACGACAGCACACTGCGATTTGACGCGCCTTATGCTACTTGTATCAGGAAACAGCGCGGTAAAAACGAGGACGAAGCGTAGGAACGAACAACGCACCATATGAAGCAAATCAGCGCTTCGTGTGGTGTCTTGTTCGTTCCTACCGCGCTCTTTCCTGATAATAGATGTTCAGCCAACTAGCCAAGAAGTTCACCTTATGCTACTCCTGTACGGCCTAAATCTCTCGCAATACGCCTAAGTGCAAAAATTAAAGCCCTTACAATCCTTTGTGAAGAGGGCAGACCAGAAACGCTAGGAGGTGTTCCAACGGCGAGGCGTCACGCGTGCGTTTGGCTTCACTTGTCCGATCGTCGTCAGTGGCGTTGCTTCGACCGCGACGCGCACACTCCCGCTTCTAGGCGCGCCGACGTTCCTCGTACGACCAGTCACGTGGACCAGTGCTCCTCTTTGGAACGTATGACAGGCGTCCGACCCATGGCGGGACCAAAGAGGAGCGAGAACAAGTCGCTAGCGTGATCTTTTACGTCACGATACAACGGACAAACGCGAGTTGTTGACGAGACGTATTGGACAAAGGCTATGGCGTCATAATAATCACGGCTACACCAATCGCAGCGCGCATACTATCGCGGACGCCCTCAACATGGCTGCCAGTGTGAGTTAGGTCATGTAAAGAAGAAGGAAAAGCTGTGGTTCTGCGACAAGCCAGCGCCCTCTAGAATATTTCTTTTCTAGGTGGCATTGGACAAGCGTGGTGCAATGCACGCTTTTTACAAGCCCGAGTTTGAAAACGCCACCAACCCGGCGTTCCATGCAACGCCGCGACTTGGCGCGATGTGTCTGTCTGAATTAGGGTGCCTCAAATTCAGTGCCGTCACCCCTGGTAGCATGGTAGTGACACGCTTTATCCAAGTTAGCGTCATATTCGGCCGAAGTCGCTGAGACGGACGTCGACTCTTAAGCTTGTGTGCAAAGGTGATGATAAGCAAGCGCTTGAAACTGCATAAATAAAACGAACTCAAGCATTGTATCCAAGCTCGACTAGAACTTCACTTCACTATTGCCCAACAAACATTGACTGCTTTTGATGCAAACCTTGCGCTTTGGAAAAAGCCCTCGTCCTCAATTTACAAGTACCTTAGGTACTGGTGGAAACAGTGAATATGTAAATTCTGCTGGAAAATGTCAACATGTTCACGGAACGTTTTCTCCGTAGAAGCGCTAAACAACTTGATGTAATTGAATGATTGGCTTCCAGATTGTCACTAATCAATCATAGGGTGAATCAATCTGCCCTGAGATGGTGTTTTTTTGACGTGAGAGTGCACGATGAGATAAAGGCAGTGCATTTCCATTCCTTAATAATCGTTGTGGTTTCGCGTCACAAAACCACAATATCACAATGACAGACGCCGCAGTGGACGTTTCCGGAAATTCAAACCGCTTGGGGTGTTTTACTGTGCACTTCAAGAGGCCCTGAACCAAATTTAACTCATGTATACGTCGCAACGCTTCCCTTGTATCGTCCTGAGATGAATGCAAAAAGAATTCAGAATACAGACGCTCGCCAACAAATGTTCTTGAACTTCGATGTTCAAGATAGAACCCGATCACAGACATTGGCATACTCTTCCGTATTTCACTCACCCAGTAACGTGTCAGGCTGATTTTCATTACTTCCAATCCAAACGTGGCTTACTTCCCGCGGTAAGAGGTCACCGCACTTTCTGGCGGATTCGATTTCGCACAATTTAGCAGATGACTCTCTGTTGACAAATAAGAGGTCAAATCGGGTGAGAAACGATGAGCTTCTCCGAATGGACTGAAGTGGAACGCCAGCCCCCGCGAAGAAGTGACGCGCTATGCGTCGTTACCTGCGAAGACACGCCGCTAAGTGTTGCAGGGAAGCTACCGAGACCGACGCCACTTGAGGAGGACAGCGACAGGGGCCATGCGGAAACGCCGAATGGAACGCACAAACACAAGCACAAACAACGCTGGGAGGGGAAAACTGTAACACCAACAGTTGAAAGCGCACGGAAATTGTGCGTATTGCCATAGAGGAATGAATGCTTTTGCCTTGATGCAGAAATGCAAAGTATAGTGCATTCATGAAGGCTGGGCCTTGCGTAGACAATTCGACAGCGCTACAGTGGTGTTCAGCACCACATAAATAGCAATTCATGCACGAATTGGTGTCTCTTTCGCAGGTATTAAATACATTACAGTTCCTAAATACCTCGCAATGAGCAGATCGTAAGAGTGGTCTATATATATATACAGTCTTCATTTCCAACCAATCAAAATGGACAGCTTCAGCTGAGCGAAACCTCACTTCCGGCAGCCGAAATCGTTAATGTACGATTTTGGAAAGAAATTAAAATATGAAGCGCTTTGCTCTCGCCGATGTCACCGGCGCCACAGCAGTCACCAAGTCCCCCACCAAGCAAAGAGCCGTTAAAAACGACACGCGTAATTTAGGGTACAGGGCCCCTTTAAGCCTGATCACATGGGCCTCTAGCATTTCGATTCAATCGAAATACGGGAGACGCAGCCGTCCTTCGATCCCATGACCTTCTGGTTAGCAGTCAAACACCATAACCCCTAGGCCGCCGTGGTGGGTATGCCATTACTTGAAGAGCCTCATACCTCCCATCCTGAAATCGCATAATCGTGGTCGGCAGCCCACATATAGCGCAAATGCATTGCGGATGACCATGCTATGCCATAGTGACGGCGAAGCAGTGATTGCAAAAGCTCGATTTCTGGCTGTCCTTCTGTAGTAGTCACTGCACACGAGCGCATAGGCGCACACATAATGAAAAGAAACAAAAAGCAAATATTAATCCAAGCCACTCCTTAGGAGTGCTTCTTTCGGCTCGC
Source organism: Rhipicephalus sanguineus (assembly GCF_013339695.2). Classification (NCBI taxonomy): domain Eukaryota; kingdom Metazoa; phylum Arthropoda; class Arachnida; order Ixodida; family Ixodidae; genus Rhipicephalus; species Rhipicephalus sanguineus. Next base: position 149,694,230 of record NC_051180.1, read on the forward strand.
CTCGTAATGTTCACTGGACCTAAGTAGCATCTCGCCTCTGCACTTGGCGGCGGCACCGACGTTCCACGCCAGCTATCACCACCTCACATCTTATTGGCACTCTCGCCGGGCACAAAACGCTTCACTTAGCTCAGGATACTTGATGACTGCGGGCTCTCCACCTAGCGAAACTGCCATAATAGCTCTGCTTCCGTCGATGCACCAATACTCTGTTGCTGAGTGAAACCGCAATTCCCCGAATGATATACGGTTCTGCCACGTACAGAGGCAAAACGCCCCAGACGCCACAAAAAGAGCTTGGAAGCGATGCTTCATAAAAACGACTCCATTAGTATAACAGGTCAATGACCAATACCAGCAAAGAAAGTTGGGCGTTTTCAGATCTCTGGAGATCGCTTGTCCAAGGTCTAAAATGTGGGCGTACGGAAGGGTTTGGCAGGTCATCAAAATAAAAACAACTCTCCGAGACACCGCATACAAGTTGTGGTATGGTATCTGTCTTCAATTCGTCCTCTTTTGACCGCGGGTCAGCTTACCTGAACATTATATCATCTCTGCTATTGTGTTCACTCTGAACTGGCGCGGAACCTTTTATTTTTCTCTTCGAAATCCTCACCTTCACGAGCGAATCTTTCTTGAAACGTGCCGCTCTCCAAGATCAAATATTACTGGAATATTGGAAATACCATGGCCTTTTCCATTTCCGTCTTTCTAACGTCCAGTGCTGGTCATTATATTTTATTCATTGTTTTTCTGAATACAGATAATAAAGCGACTTGTTTGAGTTTGCCTACGAGCATAGCACGTATATGAAACAAGCAATGAGGTTTTATAAGAGGACGTGCACCGGCGGACGGAGTTTCACTGGTCTGGAAATAAAGACACATAAAATAGTTTTAAATCACTTTAGAAGGCCTGGTACGCGTAGGACGCTTGGAAGCAGAGTCATAGCAACTGATGGCGGCCAATCGCGAAGCAGCACGCTTCGCTGCCGTATCAGGGAAATGCTGTTCCCGTAGTCTTTTTCTCTTATGTGCGAGGGTGCTTACATGCTTCGTATTTATCACGTGGTGATACACCGCTAGGGCGCATTCTTCAAGCTGAATCCTCTTCACCATAACGAATGCTCATGCACGATAACAGCCGCCCCATTAACAGTTTTAATGAATAGCCTAAATAAGTATGCCTAAATAAGAAAGTATTTGTGTCAGACAAGTAAAGCTAGACGTCGGTTTACTTCAGTAAGTATACAACATTTGGGCTATTTTTATTCTGCTGCTGCTAAAAGCCGTGGCTTAGGAAAACATTCGGGGCAAACAATGGTGTTCCATGAGAATGTGACGCCCCGAATAAAGCATATAATAATAAATGAGGCCGATTTTGGGGAGGAACGAAAGCATAGTGGTAGAGCTGCTATTTTCGCAAGAAAGCTGTCTAGTTTCATTCATGTGGATAAAGAGTAAAAAAAAAAAACTTGGGAGTGCAACCCATTCGTACATTGCGCGAAATTTTTGTGAATCGTTGGTCCCTCCAAGCAGGGAAATGCAGTGGTTTAAATTACAAATGTTGCATCGTTTAGATCCCACCGGGATGTCTGTACGTATTCATATTTTCGTCAGAATCACAGCTATGAAAAAGACTTTGCGCTATTTTATGTGAATTGCCAGACGAAGCATTTGTTAAAGAGCTGCCAAGCGAAACTACGGTATAAGCATTGATATGCTGCTTTTTTTGCTGCTGTACTTTTTCGATCTGTTGTTCTACCTGGTAGTAATTTCATGACGGCTACTTGATCTGACTGATGCTCGCTGCTTCAATTTCGTTCTACTTCGTTCAGTCTTGTAACATTTGCATGTTTGATTGTGAACGCGTTTCTACTATGTGCTCTAAAAAGGTAGCAGTGAGTATGTGTAAAAAATTACAGCATCGATTTTCTAAACAGAATGCTCTGATATTACTATATACATGCAGTTTGTTTGAAGCTTCCTCTTTTAAACTTGATTCAGTACGCCATGATTCACAAGAAAGAGTGTTCGAAATAGTGGAGCGCAACACTGTGACGATTAGTGCCACTTTGATCTGTTCCAGCACTTAATACGAACTCGCCAGCTGTGCCGACAGCTCAGTGTACTTGGTCAGAATAGGTGAGACAAGGCGATATTGGCGATATTATTTAAGCGCTTATTGCCTTCCTGGAAGCGGCTTGGAAATAATTTATGCTGGCGGTTTCATTGTGCTACCAAGTTTATCCGTATTCCTGCCCCATTTTACACGAATAGCACTCATACAAAGCGTAACTGCATCATCATTATGACTGAAAGCATAATTTGAGAACGAATGTAGTCGGCACCAACATCAGTCGTAAGACATAATTTCATGCCAGTAAAAAATACTTTATGGAAACCCTTATCCTAGTGATTATCGCTTTTAAAATAATACGTGTCTCTTCTGAAAACTCCAGTAATTAGTCAATTATTCAATAATTATTTTTCTAATATTTAGTTCATGAAACTTATAAGTGTAATTCTAGATTGCGCTGAAGAATACCCCTAGTTTTAGCATCGTCACCAAGCCTTTTTATATGTGATATGCCAACGATTATAGCCCAATTATGTGTATAAGTGAATTACACCTCACTCATCACCAAGTACTTCATTAGAAAAACAAGAACGCATTTCATTACAAGTCACTTTGCATGTAAGAACAAAAAATTCTCAACAGCACCAAGCAGTCAGTGTCCGGGGGCAGGGTCCGAACGAGCCAACAAAAAGCGTGTCGTTCTTTCTTTAAGTTCCGGTCGCAATTAACGAAAATATATTTGACCCTTTCAACGATGTTCCACTAAAGTCGACACTTACAGCCACTTCCGGCGACAGCGTGTGCTTTGCGCTCGGTCTTTCCGGCGGACAACTATCGCACCGACACCGACAGCCTCCAGCACTTCGCCAAAAAAAAAACAACAAAAAAACATGGCTTCTGTCAGACGGTAACAACTGTCGCCGTTAGGCGAAACGGTTTCCTGCTACCAGCTCTTAAAAACAGAGCGGACCACGTCCTCCAACGATGTGCGCGTGCCGTTAAAACAGCAGACATTTAAAAGCAAGCGAAAGCATTCGCGTGAAACACCTCTCAACACAACAACCACTATTACTGTCTGCAGCACAAGCTCAAAAGAATAGAACTCGCTCTACGTGACCGGCTTCGACATTGAAATTGGTGGCAGAAAGGCCTGGCTCGCTCGCCGCGGCTGCGCGGCTGGCAGTGCAAAAGACAAAGTCTAGTCGACACGAACGACGACTGAATTTCCGAGGCGTGAAGGAATGACTCGGCGTTTTTACTTGTCATTTCGCGTTTCTCTCATACAAACAGCTCCGTTTAAAATACAATTCTTTCTGATTATTCCGCGATTGGTTAACGAAGAAGAACGTACCAAATAATTCTGAGCTTAGAGGAAGGTCGGAAACTTTTATTGTATACCACCTGGATACCCGAAAAGAAATTGTTCTTAAGATTTCGAAGGCCTAAAAAATATTCCCGTTTTCTGCGTCATTTCTTTGTGCAATGAACTTGCTAATTTTCGCGACATAGCAAGACGGATATGAGAAACGTAGTTCGTGCTATTGCGAAGAGCCCACAACTGTCCGTTTTGTATACGTCATATATACGCCAATTCAATTATGACATTTGCGTCATGGCGCAAGGCGATTCACCGCAGCACGTCGCGCATTCACGATAATTCTTTATTGAGACGAAAGCATTATTGCATCGCTAGGAAAAATAAGCAATCATTCGTGAGCTAGGCGTGGCGCACGGTATATAGAGAAGCAAGAGTGACCCCCTACGAGGCAATACGCAATAGTCAACTGTGAACAAAAGGAAAAAAAAAAAGTCGCCGTTCTCGCCGACGAAAGAAGGCAAGACGACACGCTAACTAGTTTCAAGACCAAAGAAGAAGTAGAGAGAAAAGAAGACGACAGCACGGGGTGCGTCCATAATGATCGCGCCTATGTAGGAAATGGCAGAGTGGGCAGCTTTATCGGCGCGCAGCTTAATCTCATTCGGCCACCTATTCCTGCTCTCCGCCAGCTCGCACTTCGGGAGGCGTATGACGGTAACATATAGACGCCATTTCCAGCGTCCCTGAGGCCCCATTAGATGTGGCCGAGTTTCATTGATCGCTGCCGCAGACGAGCCGTTGCGTATCTATTCGGCCGCCGATGCGGTGAAGGTGCCTCCTGCGTTTACTCTTTTTTTTAAAGAACCCACATTAAGGCTCGTCGTCTTCGATGCCAACGTCAGAGAATCATCGATGCCGATGCACTGGAGGTCCTCGTTAACGGCTACGAAACTGCGCGTCAGTGCGTGCATGGTTACCTGCTAAGGCAGCCTGCGTAGTCCTCTACGAGTAGGCAATAAATGGAAAATAGATGTGATCGTATATAAGGTATTCTAAACATCGTGCGCATGAAGAAGCTATTTGATAGAAGCTTGCAGTATGTTTGTGCCAGGTCGTAGAATATGTAACCACTTCCTCATCCGTGAGGGGGTCGCTGACGTAGTCATATGCCTGCGCAGAGGGGGAGGGGGGGGGGCAGGGGGGGACGCCCCCCTAGTCACATAAAGGGGGGCTGGCAAAATGTTCCTCGTACATTGATTTAGTGGGGGGGGGCACTGTGATGAACCTCCCCCCCCCCTATGGGGAACCCTGCAAACGCCTAGGGGCGTACTCGATCGAAACCAAAGGACATGATGAAAGAGGGAGAAGCGGATGAGCATGGAGGCCAATCAGTCGCACGGCGTTTTGCTAAGCCGACTTTGTGAACGCTGATAAAAAAAGGCCAATAGGAAAGCCTCGCAGCCCGCATGCTGCCAGTTATCTGCAACTGTCCAACCAACGCCGCAGCGACGCACAACTTCAATAGGGAAGCCAAGCTCAAGTTTGCGGCGCGACGACAGCGCCGCGCCAGCGGCGCTGCGGCTCTGTCGGAAAACACTGAACCGTCGCGCGGCCGACTCAGCCCCTTTCACGGTAGCGGTAGCGCACGTGCGCTCGCGTTCTTCTCTCGGTGCGGGTAACTGTGGGGCCGTCAGCTCGGCACGTTGAACCGAGAGGCTTGCTGTGCGAAGCTGCGCATTTTCACGATGGCAGAAGCGACCCCGCGGAAGCGCAAGCGTGGTCCGAAGTATTGCGGTTTAGTGGCCAGCCACAACAGTGCAGACAAGGCACACGATTCACGTGTTAAACTGTATCGGTTCCCGGGCGTGTCGCACGAGAAATAAAGGCGGCAAGCGTGGATAGCTGACAGCGCTGTCTCGCCTTCTATTTTGGCTGTCTGAGTTCATCGCTTTCGTTCGTTCCGACTACCTGAATCGGTAAGTAACGGGGCGCATGCACGCAGCGACTACAGTAATGATTACTCGCTGTCTTCTCGCATTGTTAAAGTCCAGTTACGGTTGTAGGTGAAGCAACTTTGTGTTTTGATTCCCCGTGCTCGTGAGACCTACCCGTCGTTGTTGAACGTTCACATTCGCGTTATACCGTTAGCATTGCGCGGTTGGTTGAATTCAACTGAACTCCGCACATTGTCAGAAGTTCGGCGCCTGCATTTCACGCGTCGGGAAGGCTGCTTTATCACGCCGGAACGGACGTCTGTGCATTTTCAGCAAGCTTTGACATCGTTCTGCAGGTTTGCTTTGTTTTTGTCTCTTTATTGGGGTGATATATATTTAAGCCGCTAAATATAACTGGCACTTCATACATGCTTTGCAATTGCAACCTTGAATTAACCACCTTCTGACTTTGTGCGATTTTCTAGCCGCGTTCACGCAACAGGTTTTATACGCCTGTCAAGTCGGTATCATAAAAAGAGACTGCAAGCATGACGCGAGAGCCGAAAAAACGAGGCGAGCAGTTCATCTTGCTTCACAGTGGTTGAAGCTCAGCTAGCTGCCTCTCGTCTTAATCGGCGGGTGATTCTCCAGCGGCACGGAGGACTTGACTCTAACCTTCTCAGGAAGCAGTGCCATGGCCGTATAATCTTTTTTTCGCACGCCGCAAACGTTTGTTCACGAAAGTACACGGCTGCTACTGTAAGCATGCCATATCAAAACAACAATCATATCATTCGTAGTCCACGCCGCAGAACATCGATAGCGTGTACGGCTTCATTTCGGAGTGCATGTGGACAATTATTCATCTTTAACGTGACAGAATGAGACTTACCTCGAGGTATACGTCCTACACGGTGTAATCGCGACTTGGGAAATGCATTTCGCTTTGAGTCGGGCGTGGTTGTCGTCGATCGTCTGCTCTTCACCGTCAACGTGATTGACGAGCTTTCCTCATTTTATCAAGTTCGCTTTGCGGAAGTGCCAGTAAAGCTTGAAGATCCTTTTGAAGCCGCACTGCACGCCGGTACGTTGTGAGACGCCGCAAGTGCACCGCGAGAGCTCTGCACGTGCACGGAAGCGAGCGGCAACGCGGTGGCGAGAAGGGAAAGCGCTCGCTGATCACGCCCCAGTTTCTCTTTTTCTGCCAGAGATGGCGCTGCCTGTCAAGAGCAGCAGCGCCGCTAAGCGTTGCTTGGGAAGCCTATACTTAAGTATATGAGGCCACTGGACAACAAGAGCCAATGAAACATGGGAGAAACTTGATTAATTCAATAAAAAAAAGCGTAAATAAAGGGCATAAATGTGAGAGAATAAAAAAACAATTTATCGGCTGGAGGCTGGAGACGAAGTTTCGCAAAAAACTATTTTTCTGCACCACAACATGCAGAACGCGGTAAGCGTGACTGAACGCCTTCCTGCTGTTAAATAGCGCTGGAAAATGGGAAATGGCGATCTATCAAAGGCGGCGCTTAAAGGGGCCCTGCAACACTTTTCGAGCATGCTCAAAAAGCGCTGACGATCGGTAGTCGAGGCTCCCGAGAACACGCGAGTCAAATATTATAGCGATGCGCACGGCCTGGAATTTACAATAAATTCTCAAAGTCAGCTGAAAATCGCTCCCTCTTCTCTCGACAAATGATGTATTAGTCCGCAAAATATGACGCGATTGTCGGTAGTTCCACCATTGGCTGATGTTATAATCACGATAACACCCTCATTATTACTTTCGTTGTTAATTTTGAGTTCAATAAGTAGATAATATTGTACGCACGTCCACCGTCGTATCGGGTGTAAATTCGGGTGGCGCTGGGGACCTGAGGTCGGCCAAGATGTCAGACACCGTCTACAACATCCTCATGGGACTGGTAGTCGTGGCGGCCGTGGTGTCTGTCGCCTCTTTCACGACGTTCACCATCATCCCGCGCGTCGTCCTGGCCATGGGCATGATGGCCTGCCTATGGAACATCATCGAGAACCTGTGGGGCAACGACGAGATCGGGGACGAATGAGGCGGCGCGAATTCACGCGCGCGACTGCTGGCTGCTCCGTGAGTACAACGATAAGGACACGGGGCAGGCCGTCCCACACGTATGGCGAAGACGGACCGTTGTCGAGAGTCCGGTTGGGAAGTCGAGCGGACGTGTGTGACGGCGTGACCAGCTGTTACGAGACGTCAGCGACGACGGCGCCCCGCGGTGACGCGCGTTCGTTGCCGTCGGGTCGTCCGTGGTTCACGCCATGCTTGACTCTCGTGCCGCAACTCCGGGCCTCTTCAAAAATTACGTACACTCTTGTCTCGAGGTCGACCGCCAGCGCCGCCCGACGGAAAATTCGCGTGTGATGACGCGGGCATGACACTTCAAAATCTTAAGCTGCAGATGTATGCCTGCGTTTCCCGGTCAAACGACCCAGAAGTTGCCGCTGAAACGTACGTGACTCAGCTCAAACGAGGCACAAAAATTGCGAGTAGTTTCCAGGACATCTGAAGTGACTGAAACGGCGATGACCACACGCGAGGTCAAGCACCGAGTCTTCCACGACTGCCGCGACCAATCCAGAGTCGACGGGTGCCTTCGAAAGTCTGGCAAGGGCACCGGTTTCGTTGTGGGCTACCGCAAGCGACAAGCGAACGCCAACATTAACATCTGGAACGAAGAAAATTCAGCGAGGCATGACCATCATATCGTGCTCTGAACTGTATGCCACATTTCAGGGACGTCGATCGTCGATGCATGGTGTGTCGCGTACGAGCCGTTCGATCTGACAATAGAGGCCAGCACGTTCACCGGCCTTCGTTTTCTTTGTCCATATGCGTAACAATATGTATGTTTATATTATGTTATCGCGTTAAAAACACCGAACAAACATTAATATTAGCACTTCCGGTCTCACCGACAGCTCGTCTGCTCGTAGTTGCGTGGTTCCGTTTTCTTCGCCATGCGCAGTGCCGAAAACGTGAATATTTCTGTGCTTTTGACCATCGCCGGTTGCCGTTGAGAGTGGCAGCCGTTCGAGTGTTGCCTCGTCAGCTGGGAGCTGCATCGTCGGCACGTTCTCACGACCGACCGAGGCAGGGGCGCAGCATGTCTCCGATAACAATGCTGGCGTCCGGTAATGGCGGCGCTTCGGGGTCGTCTGCCAGTGCCGTCTTACGAGGCGGTGTATCGGAGCAGTGCCTCCTGGCACTGATCGGAGTATGGGCCGAAACCGATCTCAGCTGTCATTCGTTCCAAACGAGCGCGCAGGTTTGCTTCCATGGTTGGCAGAGCGATGAAAACACTACGGCGTTCGAGGTGCACACCCAACATTACCAAACCGACGCGCAGTTTTCAAGCACGCGCGATACACAGTGCGATCGGCTCCGCTCGACGAGAACGACGCAAGCCGACCGGAAGTGGCGGCACAGACCACGTGGTTGCGCCCAGACGTCAGAGAGAAAAAAATGGAGAAAAAAATTCCGCCGGTGCTCTTGGGCGGAGCCTCGCCTCTCTGCGCTCCCTCCCTCGACTCGCTGCCTAGCTTTCCGCGCGCTCGCAGCGTTGAGTTGAGGGAGAAAGCTGCGGAACGTGATTTCTATAATTTGGTAACACCACTTAGACTTGACGGATTCGAAAAATTTTTGCGGCATATGACTCGTGAAGAGTCATACGTCGATAATGAGACTATTCCAATATAACTAAGAAAGGTGTTGCAGGGCCCCTTTAAGATTGTTTCCTTCGTGTTCCTCGCACCACCTTTACGAGCCGCCATTGCCAATGAGGCCCTGGACGAGGGGCTCCGCCCATAATAACTACGGTGCCATGCGTTCATTAGAGTTCTTTGTCTCCTTCTATCCCTCCCCCTCTCTCTTGACTATGCACTGCATGGTTCGTTTGGCTGCCCGTGATATTTCTGACGACTACGCGTTCCCTCGAGCCGGGCAAGTATTTATTGGAGGAGCCTGTCGACTGCAACGCGTCGCCCGGCATGGCGCAGAGCACGTGATGCAATGGATACTTTCCACGTCGAGCGGCAAATCGCCTTGCAAGAGCTTCAGATTCAGGTCATGCTCGTAGCACCGGTATGCAAAGGAAACACGCAATTTCCGCTGGGGTGCTCTGCCGCTGACGTTGCGCTTTGGACAACCGCTATCGATGGCAATCAACGAGCCTGCCAGAGAAGTGGAAGAGGCGAGTGCTCCACGTGACGGCTTCTGCAGAAAAAGGGGTTGCAACATCTGTATACTTGCAGAGCCTGGATCCATGACCTTGGATATTAAGTACGCGAATGCACGCTGCAAAATTACGCTTCTTGTGCTGCACTTGTTTTTCGGCAAGCTTGTGCCGTGCTGGCGTTTCTTATTAAAGGGACACTAAAGAGAAACAATGAATTGGTTTAGATCGATAAATAGCGCTGTGAGAACTCTAACGACTTTAATTTCGCCATCATAGGCTTAATAATAGTGGAGAAAATCAAGCTCAAAGTTTCATTTTTTAAATTTCGCGTCGCAATCTCCCCGCGTGACGTCACGGATTTCAAAGTGTACTTATCGTGTTTTGGCGCCATTGGCTCAACAAAATTACCCCAATCTTGGTATGTTAGGTCTATGGCCCTCTCAGAGGACAATGTACTTCATTTTTACAGATCAGGAACTACGTAGCCTCTAGTAGG
>NC_051180.1:149704370-149783531 GCF_013339695.2 Rhipicephalus sanguineus
CATCTATTACAGCCTACCAATTCTGGGCAATTCTTTTGAATGTTTTCTTTAGTTGTCAAAGCATCTACGCTGCCAAAGGCGTAACCCCGCGGCAGGGCTGGGCAAAGATACTTTGAAATTGTATCGCGATACGATACAAGATACTCAGGCAAGAAGTATTGGAGATACAGATACAAGATACTGCCGCAATAATTGTATCCGATACGATACTTGGCAATTGTATCTTAAGATACTTCGATACATTCTCTAATTTGTATTATAGATCCATATAATGTAGCAGCGAACGCCTATGCACGAAAAGTCTTCTTGAAAATTTCCTGTGACCTATTTTGTTTCACTTTATTGAATGTCTGTTAATATCTAAAGTATTGTCCTTCTTGCTCAAATTATGTTAGTTTCCTTCCAAAGCAATTTATTGCGATTTGCTTTAGCTTCTTCACAGGACAACTCTTTATACAGTTCGCTGACAGCGGTTCTTGCTTGTCATTTTTGCAATTAATGGGAGTCGCTGCTCAGCTTGCCGACCAGCTAGCGGGTTGCCATATAATCACAATAACTTCTATAACAAGCCTTCGCACGACGGCGCAAATACCGGTGTGGACTTTTGCCTTGTCCGTAAAAGACAGTTGTTACAATACCATGTATCCGGACAGGTGTACAGCAGCAGCAACGCTGGTAGCGACTTTTTTTTTTGGGGGGGGAGGGGGGACGCATGGTGTATGCTAGGGGTTTGAGACCTTTCGCTAGCGGCCCCGGCCGCACACATGACCATCTTCGTCCCATTTGTTTTTACTTTCTAGATAAGTATGTTCATGAGCTACACAGACATGACAGGTCTCAAGCTTTCCTTTCGTGAAGAACATGTGGTCACCATGTGCTGAAACATAACCGTGGAACAAAAACTCTATATTTCAGAATCCGCGTCCAGAATTCACTCGTTGTGCACATCGGTATCGATGTTTCTCTAATCCTGACTCCAAATTCCCTTCAGAATGACCTATGTGTCAGACATGGGAAAGGCTTCCTTTCGAATGGCAACGTCATTTTGTTCAAACTATCTCCTACCACCTTCACTGCCCCGGCGCTTCGAACTAAATTTCGCGACTGTGCCCGCTGGCTATAGGCTGAGTTTGAGACCCCTGGTGTATACGTAGATGACGTAAAAGAGCAATGAACTTTCATATTCTACTTATCTGCTGGCGGTAAAGGATTCTTTGTTGATATCCTCACTAACGTGTAATCTTTTAGCAATTTTCTTCAACGAGAAAACATGTGCACACAGAGACGTCTCAGACGTATGGTATAGTTGCACAAAGCGTCGGAGGACACCACCGTTATTCGCGCTATTGCCGCTTATAGATCCCATTAGGTGGCGACGTAATACGAAAAATATTTAAGAAGGCCTAAACAGGAAAACTAATATAAGTAAAATAGAGAGGTGGTTCTGTATCAACATTCACATTGAATGAGTAGAGAAACACGAGGGCGCGCTTAATAGCAATAAGCATGAAGTATCGTCAGCTTGCCTATTAAGACAATAGAAAATTCAGTGCCTGTGGAAAATTGCCTGAAACGGCTCGTTGGGACGCTCACGAGTAAAACGGAGCATTCAGTAAAACACCTTTTCTCGAATCCCCTTCCTAACATCTTTAAGATGGCTCCTAATGATTTCCATTATTTTTAATGCAAACCTCACTTTCGCCATTTTCCTAAGCGATAAGCAGAATGCTTTGTACTGTAGCTCAAGGGATGCCTACATGATTATATATTTGTAAAATCGCCTTGGTAACTTGTAAATGGATAAACAGTAGTAGAAATATAAAGCAGGACAGTTAGAAGAATAAAGCAGAGATCTTATTTTCGGAATGCGTTACAAAAGATATACTGCAGTGACCAGACCGGAAAAAACAGTACAGAGACCTAGGTAATGTATTGGATGCAAAATGACAGCAATAAAGCACTTGTGCTAATCATCAAGTTATGATTTCGTAATTCTTTGAATAAATGTAGCAAGAAATGAAAAATACGGTGCGCCATAATATTTTCTGTTAGGTAAACGCTTGATCTATTAGATCTAGCATAAGTACTAGTGGTGCTATAGTTGTTTGCATATCTTATTTACATATAAGTGAATTCATTGTATGTAAGTCAAGCTTTACATCCACGAGATCCTTCAAATCGCTGATATGTAAAAATCCACGCGACGCAAAGCCACCCCATTCTTGCAGGCATCACATTTCGTTACGGAGCAAGACGCAAGAGGATGTTCAATAACGACACTGTATAGCAACATCGGAATTTGCGCGATAGACGCTGCACGCAGTGGAGTACGCGGCGCAGGACAGTGGCTAAGAGCAAGTGTCGCGGCACTGGCGCAACTAAAAAGAAAAGAAATCGACAAAACAAAAGGTAGGTGGGCTGGGCGTAGACGTCCGCGTGCTTGCCTTCCTCATCTTCTGCCCTCACTGGAGGACTCTGGCGGAAAAATAAAATTGCGTCACAGCCCTTAGACTTGTTCAGATGGCTTAGTGGCACCAGTACCAACTTGAGAAGCGGAGCTTGGCCAGTGATTATTGTTTCGCACGGTTGTGTTGCAATAGAAGTATCTTGTACTTTAAGGTACACGATACATTATCGAATCTATCGGAAATACAGATACAGATACTCATCTTTCGAGACGTATCGCGATACAGATACAAGATACCCATACAGTATCTAAGATAGTATCTAAGATACATGTATCTTCGATACTGCCCAGCACTGCCCCGCGGTAAGAGCTTCATGCATCGTCTATCATGGTGGATGATTGAGATACTGTTTCGTTCCTTTATCAGTCTATTCTTCCGTCCTTTGTCTTGGCTGTCGACTCTGGTTGGTGTTCGATTCATATCACGATATTACCCAATTTTTTAACCAGAACATTAATTATCAGTCTTAATCACGGCAAGATGTCACGCCTAATGTCCACAGGAACTTTCTGATCTCTGTTAAGACGTTTAATTGTGCACAAGTTAGGCTACGTCGTCCACCCAGAAGCCCTGCGCCGCACCTTTTACGCATTATGAATATTATGTGATCATCCGGAACATAAGACGGGAACAACAACAGTAGTTTTGCTTCAATCCTGGGTAAGTTTCTACTGATAATTTCTATTTATTCCTTCCCACTATATTTGAACTCGGTTGTTCCCCTTTCAGTAGCTCCGTGAGATTATCTATGCGTCACAGCCGTTTTACTTTCGCTCCGTCGTATGCATACTGTCTGTAAATAATTCGTGTTTGTTGAATTTATAATATGCTAAAGCTGAAATTAAGACGTTTGTTTTAGGGAATATTCTATGCCATTGCGCTGCCTGGACACCGTAGACCTTTTTATTGTTAATAAACTTATTCAAATCCCCGCTATTACTATCGTGAAACAGTATACACTATAAACAGGTTTATTAGCGGCGACGATACTCAACAGCGACAGTCAAGGCGGGGCCGACTCTCAGCGCGAGTGGCGTTCTCTTCGAAAAGAGCCGAAGAGGGCGACCCACTAGGAGGTGTTCGAGAGGACGACCCATTACCAGGTTCGATCGCTTCGCTCAAATTACCCCGGGTACGAAAAGGGAGCCGCCTGGCGACCTAGCAACTTGTCACTATGAGGGGGTCGTGGTAGGGCTTCAGGCGCTCCACGTTGACAATGTCGCGCCCTCGACGGCGCATGTCCGAAGATGGTTCTATGGGTTCGATCAGGCAGTTGACCGGGGATGTGCGTTCGACGATACGGTAGGGGCCTGCGTATTTGGGTAGAGCGGTTTGGAAGAGAGGCCAGTTGCAGTGGTAGGGACAGAGAGCCAAACGAGCGCTCCAGGGAGGAACGGGGGCGTAGAAGTAGAAGTGGTGGTGTCACCGCGAATGCTCTTCTGCCGCTCTTGGGTATGCGTAGTGAAGGTGTAGGAGAGCTCACGACACTCCTCAGCAAGTCTGGCTGTGGCAGAAATAGGCGCACATTCAGAGCTATCCGGCTTGTAGGGAAGGATTGTGTCGATTGTGTGCGACGGGTGCCTGCCATACAATAAGAAAAAGGGTGAGAAACCAGTAGTGCTCTGAGGGGCGGTATTGTAGGCGTACGTAACGAAGGGCAGAATGGCATCCCAATTTGTGTGGTCGGCGGCGACGTACATCGAGAGCATGTCGCCGAGCGTGCGGTTAAAGCGTTCGGTGAGGCCATTCGTCTGCGGGTGGTAAGCAGTAGTTTTGCGGTGAACAACGTTGCCTCTTTGAGAATGGCTTCAACGACTTTCGACAAGAAGACACGGCCTCGCTTCACTGAGCAGTCCTGGGGGGACCGTGACGCAGCATGAATCGGTGGAGCAGGAAGGAGGCCACATCGCGCGCTGTAGCCGCAGGGAGGGCGGCAGTTTCAGCGTATCGCGTGAGGTAGTCTACAGCGACGATGGCCCAGCGGTTACCAGCGGACGTCAGAGGAAGTGGCCCGTACAAATCGATGCCAACCGCGCCCAAACGGCCGGTCAGGGCAAGGTAGAGGTTGCAGACCTGCCGGCGACAGGTGCGTTGAAGTTTTTCGGCGCTGACAATCGATGCAGGAGCGAACAAACTTCTGCACGTAGCGGTACATTCCTCGCCAAAAGTACCGTTGGCGAATGCGGTGGTAGGTTTTCGATACCCCAGAATGTGCACACTGCGGATCACAGTGGAACGACTCGCATATGTGAGAACGCAGACTGCGGGGTATTACTAGTAACCACTGGCGACCGTCGCCGTCGTAATTGCGTCGGTGGAGGAGGTCGTCGCGAACGGCGAAATGGTGGGCTTGACGACGCAATGCGCGAGAGGATGGTGTGGCCGATGGATCGGTCAGCAAGTCTATCAGTGAGGCAATCCATTGATCCCTGCGCTGTTCGGTAGCGATGGTGTGAACGTGGATTGAAGCTACAGCTATGTGAGACACTGAGCTGTGGGCATTGTCGTAAGGCAAGGGAGAGCGAGAAAGGGCGTCGGCGTCAGCATGCTGGCGTCCGTTGCGGTACAGCACACGGATGTCGTAGTCTTGCAGGCGAAGTGCCCACCGGGCGAGACGGCCTGAGGCATCCTTCAAGGACGACAACCAGCATAGTGCATGATGGTCGGTGACAACATCAAATGGGCGACCATACAAATAAGGTCGGAACTTCGTAAGGGCCCAAATGATTGCCAGGCATTCTTTCTCCGTAACGGTATAGTTGGTCTCAGCTTTAGTAAGCGTACGACTTGCATATGCCACGACGTATTCCGGGAACCCAGGTTTGCGCTGCGCAAGGACAGCGCCGAGGCCAACACCGCTGGCGTCCGTGTGTACTTCTGTAGGGGCCGTAGGGTCGTAGTGGCGTAGTATCGGAGGAGACGTCAACAAACTACGGAGCTTTGCGAAAGCGTCCATCGCACTCTGACGACCACGAATTGAGGGGCCCGTTGCTGCCAAGGAGCTTCGTCAGCGGCGATATAATAGTCGCGAAGTTGCGGATGAAGCGCCGAAAAGTAGGAGCATAGTCCTACGAAACTGCGCAGTTCTTTGACCGACGTAGGTTTGGGGAACTCTGACACGGCCCGAAGGTTGGCTGGATCGGAGAGAATTCCGTCCTTGGACACGACGTAGCCCAGTATTGTCAGCTGCCGTGCTGCAAATCGGCACTTCTTTAAATTCAGTTGTAGCCCGGCGTCGCTCAAACGCGTCAACACATCCCGTAGGCGTTGAAGATGCGTGGAGAAGTCCGGGGCGAAAACTACCACGTCGTCGAGGTAACGCAGGCACGTGTGCCATTTCAAGTTGCGCAGAACGGTATCCATCATGCGCTCAAAGGTCGCGGGCGCATTACACAGCCCAAACGGCATGACGTTGAATTCGTACAAGCCATCCGGCGTGACAAAGGCTGTCTTCGGTCGAGCGTCATCAGCCATGGGGACTTGCCAGTACCCTGAGCGCAAATCAAGCGATGAAAAGAATTCTGCTCCTTGCAGGCTGTCAATGGCGTCATCTATTCGAGGTAGGGTATAAACGTCCTTACGGGTGATTTTATTTAGGCGTCGGTAGTCCACACAGAACCGCACAGAGCCGTCCTTCTTCGCAACAAGAACGACAGGAGACGCCCACGGACTGTTTGAGGGTCGAATAACGTCGCGGCGAAGCATGTCGTCGACTTGCTCGTTAATTACACGACGCTCTGCTGGAGATACGCGATACGGACGTTGCCGCAGTGGTGGTTGAGCGCCAGTGTCGATGCAATGGGTGACAGCAGACGTGCGGCCGAGAGGAGTTTGCGCGACATCGAACGAAGAACGAAATTCTTCCAACAGGCATAGAAGCTGGGAACGCTCGACCGACGTAAGGTTGTCAGCAGTCGAGGAACGAAATACATCAGCGGATGATTTATCAGATGTGGAAACAGCATTGAGCGTACGGGAGCTAGCGCAGTGCGTGTCACCCGGTGCGTCCATAACTTGTGCGTCTTCGAGGGGTTCCGCTCTGCCGAGACATTCCCCTCGCACCAACGTAACCACGAACGGGGATGGGTTGGTCACAAAAATATCGGTGTCGCCCTGATTGATTTCCACGGTCGCAAATGGCACCAGCAAGCCTTTCCTAGTGAAAACGTGGTCACATGGAGAAAGAAGTGCAACGGCGTCGCAGAGACCGGTGCAATAGACTGACACAGCCGTTGACGAATTCGCAGGAGCTGTGATGTCGTCTTTGACGAATACCTTGGTCGCAGCCGATGAACTGTCTGCCAGCGTCAAATGTGAGAATGGTGAGAGCTCTAATTCGGCTGGTGCGCAGTGAATGACGGCGTCGTGGCGGGCGAGAAAATCCCATCCCGGGATGACGTCGTGAGAGCATGAAGAAATTATGATGAATTCGACGGCGTACAGAGCGTCCTGAATTATGACACGGGCTGTGCATACCGCCGTCGGGTGAATACTTTGGGGGCTGGCTGTACGGAGGGAGAGCCCGGAAAGCGGCGTCGTCACTTTTCGTAGCAGGCGGCTTAGTTTAGCGTCCATAACAGATACGGCGGCTCCAGTATCGATAAGGGCAGATGCGCGAACTCCGTCCACAAAAACGTCTATCACGTTCGATGGTCTTCGCTGAGGGCTTTCGCAGTTCGATAGCGTCGCAGCCCTTGCCTCGTGGACCGCGACGACTAGTTTTCCTGGTCGCGTGGGACCGAACGTGGCCGCATCGGTGACAGCGAGCGGCGTCGTGGTGACGGGGAACGGCGGGTAGGTGCAGCTGGGCGAGACGGCGGCGACGGAGGCGAAGGTGGGTCGTAATACGGCCGGTTCGACTGGATGGTGGCAGGCGACACGTCTCTAGGCGGCTGCACGCGATTGCAATAGCGCGCCACGTGGCCGGCGTAACCGCATGCGAAGCATATGGGGCGGTTGTCTGGTGTGCGCCATCGGTTCGCTGGGGCAGGGCCCGCCCATGGTGCAGGACGGGATTGACGGGGCGGCAACTGATAGGACTGCATGGTGGACTGCAGTCGTGGCCTGTGCGTGACGTCGGCGTAGGCTACCGGCACATCAGCTTCGAAAGAGTGAGGTCGAGTGGAGGCTTCGGTGTAAATGTGTGGGGCAGCCGTAGCGATTGATGGGGCCGGTCTTGCGACAACTTGGGCGTAACTCAAAGGTGCAGAAGCCGGATGGTGCTGGTGGTACTCGGGCATGACCTCCGCGATTTCCTGCTCAGTTGCTCGACGGAGGGGAGGCAGAAGGGTGGTCGACGGCTGTTGAGCGTACCGAGGGCGAGCAAAGTCCAGCAGAGAGAACTGGCGCGCGATTTCCTCGCGCACGAAGGTCTTGATCTCTGCGAGCAACGCGGAGTGGTCTGGTATGGTCGACAAGCCAGCAAGCTCGGCGTCGCGTGATGGAGAGCGACGGGTCATCGATCGCTGCCGGCGCAGCTCCTCATAGCTTTGGCAGAGCGTTATGACCTCTGCCACTGTGCGGGGGTTCTTGGCGAGCAGCATGGTGAAGGCGTCGTCGTCGATGCCTTTCGTGATGTGTCTGATCTTGTCAGAATCGGACATGGTGGCGTCGGCTTTCTTACAGAAGTCGAGGATGTCTTCAATGTAACTGGTGAATGATTCACCGGTCTGCTGAGCGCGTTCACGTAAGCGCTGTTCGGCCTGGAGCTTACGAACGGCAGGTCGGCCGAACACGTTGATAATGGCGGTCTTGAAGTCGGACCACGTCTTAAAATCGGATGCGTGGTTGTTGTACCACAGGCCCGCCACACCCGCGACGTAGAAAACCAGGTTAGTCAATTTTCCGGCTTCGTCCCATTTATTGGGGACATTCACGCGCTCGTAAATGGCGAGCCAGTCCTCCACGTCGGTACCATCGGCGCCAGTGAAGACTGGAGGGTCAGGAATACGAGGGACACCGGGACATGTCGGTGCTGGCGGGGTCGTTTGCTGGGAGGCGTCTTGAGACATGGTAGGCGGCAGGGTATGGCATCGAAGAGCCAGGGGCATCGAATGAGGGCCGAAGTTGTTGTGAAGGCTCAGCACTCTCCACCAAATTATAAAGAGGTTTATTAGCGGCGACGATACTCAACAGCGACAGTCAAGGCGGGGCCGACTGTCAGCGCGAGTTGCGTTCTCTTCGAAAAGAGCCGAAGAGGGCGACCCACTAGGAGGTGTTCGAGAGGACGACCCATTACCAGGTTCGATCGCTTCGCTACAACACAAATACATTTTCTGAGCTATCGAAACATTTATGCAATGAGTTAGCATGAAGATGTTATCCTCTAAGCTGCTGTCTGGTCTGTAGCGGCTCTAATTTTCTGAATCTCGTCTTTGCCTCTTTTTCACCGCCATCTTCCTGAGCTGTAAAATTATCAGTTGCATTGTAATTTTAAGCAACAATTATATTACTTTTGGTTCATTGCCGTAGTGCTTTTACACGGGACCCTTTCCAACTATACATCCGGATTCCTTTTTTTCAGACCATCCAGTTAGGATTTCCGTTGTTTGATAGCGCACACTATTACGCTAGTTGCCAGACCGGGCGTTTCTTTATCGAGCTAATAAAGTGCATTAAATTTTGTGTACTCCTGCTGCCGGAGCTGTGTGGGACATATTCTTCTGTTTATTCTTCTGTTTGTTCCCACACGTTCGTCACGCTAAAATTAGAGACTTTTCTCTTACTTGAATCGGTTAAGTAATGATTACGTTAGCCTAGTTTAGTTGCCTTCATTTACTTTATGTATCATTCTTAACTTTAATAAACATATCCTTTTTAAAAACTGGCCCGTCATCCAATACTGTAGTGAATAATAATGAGGGAACATTTTCCATAATAAATTATGCTGGATATTGTAGTGGAAATTGTGGAGGCCTTGTGATTCATGTGCACTCCTCCAAGCAAATCAGAGACATTTGCCTCTGGGTTCAGTAGACAACCCTGAACCCGGACCAAAACAGAGCAATTACTGAAATTGACAGATGCACACGGTAGGCGTTTCCTCCTTGTCAGAGAAGACGCTCATCGTGTGCAGCTGTTGCTGTGAATATCTGATCTCTTTAGATCCCCCTTCAGGGTAGTGAACTGCGTGCAGACGCATTAGTTTCGTATTTTTCTGCGGGGCGTTGGGGACTGCTTCAGCCAAGGTAAATGTAAATTCAGTGAGGCACGCAGCCAGCACCTCATCTCCACCATGTCCCCGACGATATCCATCACTGTTGGAACAAATTCCATCATAATGACGGATTATTGTAATGGATGCTTGACAATTTTCAATAAGATTGTGTATTTTATTAGAGGTATTGCTCAATAACTGTGAGTTAGGTATAACAGAAGATAATGGAAATGTAATGGTGGGATAATCTTCATTGTACGCATTCTCAATGTCTGCATTTCCAACGAATTATCAAGCATTAAGTAACAGCGCAAAAAGGACAGGAAATCTTTCGAAGGCACACATACCGCAGGAAGCAGCGCTGTCTCCTATCGTATGTGTGCCTTCGAAAGATTTCCTGTCCTTTTCGCGCTGTTACATAATCAATTGTAGAGAAGCCCTGGAATGCTGTAATGGGCCGTCCTCTCGAGCGCCTTCTAGTGGGTCGACCTCTTCGCCTCTTCTCGGAGAGCACGCCCCTGGTGCTCGTGCTCGTGAGAGTCTGCGCTCCGTCGTGACTGTTGTGCATCGTCGCCGTCCATCCAGCCGTCAATAAACGCCTTTACAAAGTGGTGGAGGTGCTGTACCGTTACCCCAACTTCCGTCTCCATTTGATGCCCCTGGAGCTCCGATCCCGTACCATGCCATCTACCATGCCGCAAGACGCCGCTCAGCAAACGCCGCCTCCTGCCCCGACCCCTTGTCCCGGTGTCTCCCGTATCCGCGACCCTCCTGTATTCACCGGCGCGGATGGCACCGACGTGAAGGACTGGCTCGCGATTTACGAACGGGTGAGTGTTCCCAATAAATGGGACGAAGCAGGCAAGCTGACTAACTAACTACCTCGTGGGCAGTCAGTTAGTCTGACTGACTACCTCGTGGGTGTGGCATGCATGTGGTACAACCATGCATCCGATTTCCCGACGTGGTCCGATTTCAAGACCGCCATCGTCGATGTGTTTGCCGCCTTGCTGTTCGTAAGCTGCAAGCCGAACAGCATTTACGTGAACGAGCTCAGCAGGCAGGGGAATCGTTCACGAGCTACATTGAGGACATCCTTGACCTGTGCAAGAAAGCCGACGCGAGCATGTCGGAGTCTTGCAGAATCAGGAATGTTCTGAAAGGCATTGACGACGATGCCTTCACCATGCTGCTGGCCAAAAACCCTCGCACAGTGGCAGAGGTCATTACCCTGTGCTTAAGCTACGAAGAGCTGCGCCGGCAGCGCTTGCTGACCCGTCGACCGCCATCACGCGATGCTGATCTCGCGGGCTTGTCGGCTATTCCTGACCACTCCACCTTGCTCGCCGAAATCAAGTCGTTAGTGCGTGAGGAAATTGCCCGCCAGGTCTCTCTACTGGCTTTCGCTCCATCGCAGCAGGTTGACCAGCCGCCAACTACACTTCTGCCTCCTCTCCGCCGAGCGATTCAGCATGAAATCGCGGAGGTTATTCCTGAATACCACCAGCCGCCTCCAGTGCCTGCGTCACTAAGCTACGCGCAAGCTGTAGCCAGGCCACCCCCAGCGATTCCTGTTTCTGGCCCGCGAAGTTACGCCGAAGCCGTCGTCGGACCACAGGCCTTCGACGCGGCTGCGCCGCCTGCATACGTCGACGTCGTCCCCAGGCCCCGACTGCTGCCCACAATGCACTCATATCAGCAGCCGCCTCGTCCATCCCGTTCTGCGACATGGATGGGACCCGCGAACCGCTGGCGCACTTCCGACAACCGCCCCATTTGCTTTGCGTGCGGTTGCGCCGGTCATGTCGCGCGCTACTGCAATCGCGTGCAGCCGCCTCGGGTCGCATCAACCCTCACCAGCTCATCAAGCCGCCCTTATTATGACGAAGCGCCGCCTATGTCACCGACGTCCCGCCCCGCACCATCTCCCCTCCGTTCACCGTCTCCACGTCGTCGCTCCCTGTCGCCGATGCGGCCACGTCCGGTCTCACGCGACCAGGAAAACTAATCGTCGTAGTCCACGAGGCAAGGGCTGCGACGCTGTCGAACTGCGAAAGCTCTCAGCGG
This sequence comes from Rhipicephalus sanguineus, assembly GCF_013339695.2. NCBI lineage: Eukaryota > Metazoa > Arthropoda > Arachnida > Ixodida > Ixodidae > Rhipicephalus > Rhipicephalus sanguineus. Next base: position 149,716,062 of record NC_051180.1, read on the forward strand.
AGCCCCTCGAACGTGATTGACGTGTTTGTGGACGGTGTTCGCGCATCTGCCTTTATGACACTGGAGCCACCGTATCCGTTATGGACGCCAAGTTTAGGCGACTACTGCGAAAAGTGACGACGCCGCTTTCCGGTCTCTCCCTCCGTGCAGCCAGCGCCCAATGTATTCAACCTACAGCGGTGTGCACAGCCCGCCTCATTATTCAGGATGCTCTGTACGCCGTCGAATTGATCATAATTCCTGCCTGCTCTCACGACGTCATCCTAGGATGGGATTTTCTCTCCCGCCACGACGCCGTCATTCATTGCGCACCAGCCGAAAATAGAGCTCTCACCATTCTCTGATTTGGCGCCGGCAGACAGTCCATCGGCTGCGGGCAAGGTACTTGTCAAAGACGACACCAAGGTGCCTGCAAACTAGTCGACGGCGGTGCCAGTGTACTGCGCCAGTCTCTCCGACACCTTTGCACTTCTCTCGCCATCTGACCGTGCTTGCACGAGGAAAGGCATGCTGGTGCCTTTCGCGACCGTGCAAGTCACTCAGAGCAGTACGTCAATTTTTGTTATCAACCCATCTCCGTACAGTGTTATGTTGGTGCGAGGGGAACGTCTCGGCAGAGTGGAACCCCTCGAAGACGCACATGTTATGGACGAACCAGATGAAATACACTACCACAGTTCCAGTACGCTCGGCGCTGTTTCGACGTCTGGTTCATCACCCGCTGATGTATTTGGTTCCTCCATGGCTGACGATCTTACACTGGTCCAGCGTCCCCAGCTTCTGGGCCTGTTGGACGAATTCCGCTCTTCTTTCGATGTCGCTCAAACTTATCTCGGCCGCACATTCGCCGTTACGCATCGCATCGACACTGGCGCCCAGCCGCCACTGCGGCAACGTCCATATCGCGTAGCTCCCACAGAACGCCATGTAATCAACGAGCATGTCAACGACATGCTTCGACGCGATGTTATTCGACTTTCTAACAGCCCCTGGGCGTCTCCTGTCGTTCTTGTTGCGAAGAAGGACGGTTCTGTCCGGTTCTGTGTGGACTACCGTCGATTCAACAAGATCACTCGTAAGGACGTGTATCCACTACCGCGAATTGACGACGCGATTGACAGCCTGCAAGGAGCAGAATTCTTTTCATCTCTCGATTTGCGCTCAGGGTACTGGCAAGTACCCATGGCTTATGACGCTCGACCGAAGACCGCTTTTGTCACGCCCGGTGGTTTGTACGAATTCAACGTCATGCCATTTGGACTGTGTAATGCGCCCGCCACCTTTTAGCGCATGATGGATGTCGTTCTGCGCAACCTGAAATGGAAAACATGCTTGTGCTACCTCGACGACGTCGTTGTTTTCGCTCCGGACTTCTCCACGCATCTTCAACGCCTGCGGCATGTTTTGACGCGTTTGAGCGGCGCTGGTCTGCAACTGAATCTAAAGAAGTGCCAATTTGCAGCACGGCAGCTGACAATACTCGGTTACGTCGTGTCCAAGGACGGTATTCTTCCCGATCCAGCCAAGCTTCGGGCCTGACCGAGTTCCCCAAACTTACGTCCGCCAAAAAACTGCGCAGTTTCGTAGGACCGTGTTTCTATTTTCGGCGCTTCATTCGAAACTTCGCGACTATCATATCGCCGCTGACGAAGCTCCTCGGAAATAACGGGCCCCTCAATTCATGGTCGTCAGAGTGCGACGACGCTTTCGCGAAGCTCCGTCGTTTGTTGACGTCGCCTCCCATACTACGCCACTACGGCCCTACGGCCCCTACAGAGGTACACACAGACGCCAACGGTGTTGGCCTTGGCGCTGTCCTTGCGCAGCGCAAACCAGGGTTCCCTGAATATTTCGCGGCATATGCAAGTCGTACGCTCCCCAAAGCGGACACCAATTACACCGTCACCGAAAAGGAATGCCTGGCGATCATCTGGGCCCTTACGAAGTTTCGACCTTATTTGTATGGTCGCCCATTTGATGTCATCACCGACGACCATGCACTCTGCTGGTTGTCATCATTGAAGGATCCATCAGGTCGCCTCGCCCGCTGGGCACTTCGCCTACAGGACTACGATATCCGCGTGCTGTACCGCAACGGACGCCAGCATGCTGACGCCGACGCACTCTCGCGCTCCCCCTTGTCTGACGACAATACCCACAGCTCAATGTCTCACAATGCCGTTTCTTCCATCGACGTTCACACTATCGCTACCGAACAGCGCAAGGATCAATGGATCGCTTCACTGCTAGACTTGCTCACTGATCCTTCGGCAACACCATCCACTCGCGCGTTGCGTCGTCAAGCCCACCATTTCGCCATTCGCGACGACCTCCTCCACCGACGCAATTACAACGCCGACGGCCGCCAGTGGCTACTAGTAATACGCCACAGTTTGCGTTCTGAAATATGCGAATCGTTCCACGCTGATCCGCAGTGTGCGCATTCTGGGGTATCGAAAACATACCACCGCATTCGCCGATGGTACTTTTGGCGAGGCATGTACCGCTACGTGCAGATGTTCGTTCGCTCCTGCATCGATTGTCAGCGCCGCAAAACTTCAACGCACCAGTCACCAGCAGGTCTGCAACCTTTACCTTGCCCTGACAGGCCGTTTGGGCGCGTTGGCGTCGATTTGTATGGGCAGCTCCCTCTGACGTCGGCTGGTAACCGCTGGGCCATCGTCGCTGTAGACCACCTTACGCGATACGCCGAAACTGCCGCCTTCCCAGCGGCTACAGCGCGCGATGTAGCCTCCTTCCTGCTCCGCCGGTTCATGCTGCGCCACGGTCCACCCCAGGAGCTGCTCAGCGATCGAGGCCGTGTCTTCCTGTCGGAAGTCGTCGAAGCCATCCTCAAATAGTGCAACGTTGTTCACCGCAAAACTACTGCTTACCACCCGCAGACGAATAGGCTCACGGAAAGCTTTAACCGCACGCTCGGCGACCTGCTCTCGATGTACGTCGCCGCCGATCACACAAATTGGGATTCTATTCTGCCTTTCGTCACCTACGCCTACAATACCGCCCCTCAAAGCACCACTCGTTTCTCAACATTTTTCTTATTGTACGGCAGGCACCCGTCGCGCACAATCGACACAATCCTTCATACAAACCGGATCGATCTGAGTTTGCGCCTATTTCTGCCACAGCCAGACTTGCTGAGGACTGTCGCGAGCTGGCCAAGACCTTTACTACGCATGACCAAGAGCGGCAGAAGAGCATCCGCGGTGAGACCAACACTTCTGCACCCACGTTTCTACCTGGAGCGCTTGTATGGCTCTCAGTCCCTACGACTGCAACTGGCCTCTCTTCCAAACTGCGGCCCAAATACGAAGGCCCCTACCGTGTCGTCGAACGCACATCCACGGTCAACTACCTGATTGAACCCATCAACCCATCTTCGGACATGCGCCGTCGAGGGCGCGACATTGTCAACGTGGAGCGCCTCAAGCCCTACCATGACCCGCTCATAGTGACCAGCTGCTAGGTCGCCAGACGGCTCCCTTTTCGTCAGACGGCCCTGGAACGCTGTAACGGGCCGTCCTCTCGAGCGCCTTCTAGTGGGTCACCCTCTTCGGCTCTTCTCGGAGAGCACGCCCCTCGTGCTCGTGCTCGTGCTCGTGAGAGTCTGCGCTCCGTCGTGACTGTTGTGCATCGTCGCTGTCCATCCAGCCGTCAATAAACGCCTTTACACAATGAATACCAACTAGCCCGGTTTACTGTACTCCTAGAATTGTCAAAGGCTCCTCACACAGCAGTCGACTGAACAGGCTGTCAGTGACTGCGATTGACATTAAGTGATGGCAGGGCGTGTTAAAAAAAAAGAACGTCGACAAAAAGTGGCCGCCACGTGGGAGTGACTCTTTTATACTCGTCGTTCATCGGAATGTCACACTCGCCCCTTCCATCGTGTTTTTTCATTGCTGAGAAAAGAAAAGAAAGAATGTCTACGCTGCATCAAATGCTGCCTACGGTCTCGCATAACATTTACTCGTGGCTGCCGCTTTTTCGCTGATTCTTTTAAACGTTACTTTTGTCGCTTAGCGCCCAAGACACAGTCATCGATAGCCTGTTCAATCGATCTCTGTGCGCGCAGCAGCCATAGATAATTCGCTCAACTTACATTTGAGGGCACTAGAAGCGCCGCGCGTTAGGCGGCGGTCACGTGGTACTTTTTAAAGTACGCGCACTTTAAGGAAGTGCTCAAAAAACTTAATTCTGGGGAGTTAGCGTAGATTACAAAAACCCTCGACGACTGTGAACAATCGCTACAATTCTCAATTGAATCACTCTCATATTATAAGCACTAAAAATACAAGGGCAAGAAAGTGCACAACACGAGCTCTGATCAACTCGCTTACCAACTAGTACCAACTAGCTCGCCTTTCCGTTTAGTTTGAGTTGAAGATTTTTCGCTAGTTCTTATTTAAAAAGTTTATTAAGCAATCTTTCTTAAGTACCGGGCGTGGCGGATTTAAAAAAAGATATCTTGACATGATCTATATGGCTTAGATCTATCTATCTATCTATCTATCTATCTATCTATCTATCTATCTATCTATCTATCTATCTATCTATCTATCTATCTATCTATCTATCTATCTATCTATCTATCTATCTATCTATCTATCTATCTATCTATCTATCTATCTATCTATCTATCTATCTATCTAGCTGCCTACGTCTGGGTGCTCTCTTGATCGCCTCCTTAACTTGGTGTAGACCAAAATTGGTATGGCAGGGTAAGATGGCTTGACGAATATGACTGCCTGGTAATGACATGAATTGCGCAAAACTCCGGCCGCGTACGTCATCGAACCCTTTTCTCGAGACACGTTTGGCGCACACCCGTACACCACGGGGCACAGTATGCCCACAGGTGATTGACAGCTTACATCTACCCTGGAACGACGAGAACATACCTTTCTGATTTAAATACGAGAAAGGTAAAGTTAGAAAGAACCGACATCGACAGAGTTGTATCGACGAATGCAAAGAAAAAAAGATCAGTATCGCAGCAGAAATCGAACGCATGCATTCTCCATGGCAGTCAGATATTCCACCACAAACCACGCCAGGTCTTGAAACTGCTTTGGAAAATAGACCCGACGCAGGTGTAATGTCTGTGCAACGCCAATTGTGGTTGCAATGCTAGCTATTTGATTTTATAACAAAGCAATTACATTACGTATGCACTCCTATGATACAGGTGTCATGTGGCGTTAGTTAGTTTATTTATGATACCCTCCGGGTAAACAGAAGTGGTAAAACATTGAAAACAAGATTGTGATTACAAAGAGGCAATACAATGTTTCTGAATATGCAATAATGGTAATGATAGGCACAATGTAGGATGAATTTACAGGATAAATATACAAATTAGAAAGAATAACAGTGTAATGCTTCTATATGTACAATTATAGCTAATTAAACGCAAAACACAACAGGTAACAGTGCAGTGCTGTTACCCATACAAATATTGCTATTAAGATGCAAAATACAACAAGGTATTACAAAAAAAACGTGGCTGATCCCTACATCACGGGAATCGGTATAACGCGAAAGTGAAACGTGCCTTCACAAATGTATTACTTACTGTGCAGTGATATATGAGAGCTTGTACAATGTCTATCCGTATTTGGCAGCTATAGCACCGTTTGGCGTGGATGCACCCATGTTGACGCCTAGTTCTTAGGAGGTTCGTAGCTTCAACCGCAAACGCGTGCGTCCCGCTGGCCTCTGTCTCGCTCCACGAAGGCACGACACTCGCCCGTCGAAATCGTGTCCTTTCTGCAACGCGTATGGCAGCAGTTTTGTTAGTCGGTGCTCTCACAATCGAAGTAGTAAGCGGCGGAGAAATCCCGTTGGTGCATGTGGAAGCTGCCCTACTCCGATGAGCCGGCGCACGCTAACACGAAGCGAAAGGCAAATATTGTAACTGCGTCTAGGGTGCCTCGGCGACGCCACCGCGGCCTGTGTCCCTCGTTGGTATCGACACACTTTAACCATGACATCTGATATCGCGCGCACTCTTGGAGTAAGCGATAGTAAGTGATTGATTGATTCATTGATTGAAAACTTTATTGGAATATATACAATGTGCTCTCGCTTGTTGGCTTCAGCACGATGGTGTAAATTGTGTCGATCGGGACGCGTTACTTCTTTTCACCTCTCACAGTCAGCGGCACCGCACCGCTCCGCCCCAACTACCTACACCGCCAACAGAGAGCACCGTGCGAGGGAGAATTTGTGAAAGATATAAGGCGCATTCGCGAAGTGTCCAGCCTCTGCCAAGGCAGCTTAGACTGTTTAGCGTCGGGCGCTTACCGTCGCGGCTGCAACGTCGGGGTTTGAATACTCAGCGGCGGATCTTTTCCTTGGTTTTTTTATCTCTCACCCGTTGGCGTCCATTTGACGTCACCGTTGAAGTCATATCCGTAACGAATGTACTTGGTGGATGCCGGCATAAAACACTTTCGTGTTAAAAATTGGTTAATAAAGTCACAAATATGTCTGAAATTGTTAATAGCGATGCGGGAAGGCAATTCCAATCATCTGATGTGTGCGGTATGTATGACTGTCGCAATGATTCAGTCTTGGACGACGGAGTGCCAACCTTACGACCATGATGCAGACAGCGCGAGACATAATGAGGAGGAAGTATTAGCAAATTACATAGGTAGTAATGATGATAAAGTTTCTGAAAAAGGGCTAAGCGGACAGAAGCAAGCGTGGATTAACGTCACTTATGGTTCTAGTATTGGATCCTCTTTCATAGTAGTCTAATAAGCATTAAATTTGTATTCCCATGATTCAGCAACCAATATTCAAGCGTTGATCAATCCCGGAGGAATGCGCCAATGAAAGTGACAGTACTGACGTAGGATATTCACATCATCGCACCGTAAATTGCACTTCGTTTCCATAACACTGAAGTCTGCGCGCTAACGTGAGTGCTGACATTACGTGAGACCATAAGTTACCATATAAGCATCAGTGTAGTCGACATTCCTGGTAAGCCCACAAAAGCCCACATCTACTATACTTACAAAAACACGTCGAGCCACCTCGTAGCGATTTGCACAAAGCCAAAAAAATGCAGCAAAAATACAATTCGCCGTCTGCTTCGCATGCAACCGACTCCCACAAGGCGTGGTGTCTGCCGGATTCTTTTAGTTCCACTTCTAAGGTTAATTTGTATTAAATGATTTATGACTAAACATGGTTGCTAAAAACCGTATATATGGTGATGATTATGTTGTGCATCACGTCATTAAAAGTCCTAATTATCACGTCATCCTTAAGATTCGCTTGCGTCATTTCGACCCCAATGTGGGACGCAGAAGACACAACTTAACCCCGAAAAAACTGTTGCTATGTTATTTACATATCGCTTTCCACGATCTTCCTTTACCTATTCTTTTAATGACTCTCCTGTCGCACCAAATGTGTCACAGCGTAAGCAATTTTGAGTCATATTCCTGAAGCGCGTTTTAGTAACACCACATTGTACTAATGCGCAACGGTGCTCTTCACCCGTAGCGGTCGTCTAGTGGTTATGACGCTCGACTGCTGACCAGAAGGTCGCGGAATCGAATCCCGGCCGCGGCGGCCGCATTGTCGTTGGAGGCGGAATTTCTGGAGGCCAGTGTACTTAGCTTTAGGCGCACGTTAAGGAACCCCAGGTGGTCGAAATTTCCAGATCCTTCCACTATGCCGTCCCTCTTCTTCATATCGTGGTTTTGAGGCGTTACACCCCAACTCTCATCAGCTGCTCCCTTCGAAAGCTAGAAACCTGCAGCCTCTTATCACAAGGCAACACTAAAAGCTTGTTTGCTCAATACTCCATCTTGGCTTTGTATGAAAAAAAACCCCAGAAAATTCTGATATCGAAAAAATTGAGTCTTACCACAAGAAAGGTATAGGTTTCATTTATCGTCGATGCACCAGATGAGTATTTTTCACCTACTTTCTATCTAGTATTCAGCCTGCCACTCCCTCTTCTTGTAGCCGCATCGAATGTTTGACGCTGCTCTATATACTAATCCTAGAAGATTTCTTCTATTTACTGGCTACATCACACTCGTTATCGACATCTAGTAGACGCCACCAGGAGCGGAATCCCTTTGATCACCGCACTATTGTGTTTCAAATGGTTTTGTTCACGCCAGAGAACGGTGGAGTGCATTACACGGGCATGTTCAATCTTGATCACTTGCTGAATTCATCTTGTAAACTGCGAACCATTGCTATGTAGTGCCTCTCCCTTCTCCTTACCGTTTTTCTTTATGCACATTGTAATATTGCATTCTTCCTTACATACGCCTGTCGACGCTCCCTCATAATTGCGTGCTCACAGGAGTGTATGTAACAAACCCATGGCCGTTTGGTCCACACCCTGGTTCAGCCACGTCGTTCTGAACGACGCGGCTGAGCCATGCCCTTCAGATTTTAACGATGCCGTGACTCAATTAGTACTGAATAAAGACGCTTCACAGATTGCGGCACTTAACAAGGAAGAGGCACATTTTCTTTTAAGCGCGTTGAGTATTGATGACGGCGCTTTCGGTACCACTGTGTCACTGGGACGCTCTGTTATCGATGCTATCGTGGGCTGGAAATTGCGTTTCCTTTTCTGAGCACGCGCTTCACTCTCAGTGCAGAAAAGGGGGTGCAGTGAATAAAAAAGGCACTGCAACGACGAAAAAAAAGACGTAAAAGACTCGGCATCATCTGGCATATAAAACGCCTCTTCATGACGTTCTTCGCACGTGTCAAGTTTTCCTGTTTACGACGGAAAATGAGTTTTCGCGCTGGTGCGGAAAGTTCCTTAAATGAGCGTACGCGACACGTGTCGAGAATAAATTGCCCCACGCGAGTACAGCCCTAAATTCATTTTGAAGATATGAACGCCGTCCGGGAGATACTAGACGCCAGAAATTCTGCCTTTGAATAGCTTCTTTCCTTTCTACGTAACACGAAAGCAATGAATAAGCAATGCTGTAGCACAGACAAATTCCTATGTTTTCACGAGCTATACGTAGTTACTCACGAAGTATGGTACATTCGTGCTATATAGGTAATTTTCGGAGAGCTACGGTCGCACTTTAGCTCGCATTATTTGATGACCAATGTCGCTGAAAGTTATATTTTGCGCTATCTCAGAGCTGGCGCTAATGCGCTTCTGTACAATATATACATGAAATGTGTGTGTGTGTGTGTGTGTGTGTGTGTGTGTGTGTGTGTGCGCGTGCGTGCGTGTGTGTGTGTGCGCGCACGTGCGTGTGTGCGTGCGTGCGTGTGTGCGTGCGCGCGCGCGCGACTGTGTATGTGTGCGTACGTGCGTGCGTGCGTGTGTATGTGTGTGTGTCGAATGCGCGCCCTACCAGGGAAAGCTTCGCCTTCGACCACACCACTTCTTGAACGTTTCGACGAAGTTATGCCCCAAATGGAAACTTGGCGTTTCATATGGCTTGCGTTGATCTTGGATATTAAATCGAATCACATTACTTATTTATTCATTTATGTGACCCCCTCAGGGTACAGTGTTTAAGTCGACCAGTATTTCGCAGTTTCAGAGGCATGGACAGATGCATGTTATTTACCTCGTGACGAAGCAAACAGGGAAAGAACTTGATGCTAGCTAATGAGACGAACTCACCCACCAATGACGTTTTTGAAAATAGTAGTGATCGCAGTAGTACACAGAACCCGAACATGGCGATGATCATTCGTAACTGCCGCTGCATATTTATAACTGAAACACATACGATCTATAAACCATACCGACAGGCCAGTATTGTCACATATAGCGGTACTTTGCGCCAATACATTTACGCCATGTTTTCATCTGAAGTATATGTCTGTTTGTCGGGCTTGTCGCCCTGCATCCAATTTTGCTTATTTGACAACTTGTTCAATCTTTCTTTTTTCTTCTCAGTTTAGAGACACGAGCGAAAACACGTATCATGCAGTGACACACGTACGCTTTCGCATACCTACGAAGCGGTGCAGCGCCCGCTCATATACCATACATACCGTTTTTTCGCACTCCTAGGCTGGACTTCTACAGTAAACCATACTGGATGTTTCGAGACAAAACTAACGACTGCGTTTTGCAACATCGGCTGTACCACTGACGACACCTATTGCGTCATACGCAGGCCTTACTCATATGCAGTCTGAATGCAGGCTTGGAATTTCGCACACTGTCGTAAGCTTAGACGGTTCAGACTACAAAGGGAGCAAAGGAGCCGTTGCAAAATCTATAGTTAACGCTGTCCCGCGAGACAGTTGAGAGCGCAAAAATAATGCTTGAGCGTGAATATAAAAAACTAGCTTGGAATAAATTGCAGGTCAGGGATAGTGAGCGATGAAGCAAAGCAGAAAATTTGGCACACGTTCTCCAACGTCGAAACTACAATATTTTTTACCTCGTGCTCCATTCGACCAAGACCCCGAAGAAATGGAAGATGCTTCCCTACCTCTGAAACGTCAGTTGCGAAACGAGGCGAGGCCCGAATTGATGAGTCCCTCGCTCTGTTGGCTCCGAGTTCTGGCCACGTTAGGAACAGAACATGAAAAAAGACACGTTTCTCAAATTTATCACCCGTCGGTCCCGTTGACGCTCGTCGCACCTTGCCTCGCGCGCGCATTCTTTTCTCTTGGTTTTTTTCTTTCCTGGGAAGAAGAAAGGAACCTCCTTATAAGGGTGTTCTCCTAAGAGATGCCTTGTCTCGCGAGTGTAGGACTTGCCGCCAAGGGGTATTCAGAGAACATTTTTTTCGTTAAAAACTTCCTAGAACAAGCTCTCAATAGTGATGCAACGGCGGAATGAAAGCTCCTGTTTCGTGGACATTCGAGACTGAAGCTCAGCTTGCTTATTTTTTCTTCTTCATTTTTTTGCTTTCTCAGTAGCGCGGAAATGACGCGCTGTTTGTTTTTGATGTTAACATACTCTATGAATCGATGAACGAAAGGAGACGGAAATCACCGAATTGCTGAAACGCCAATAGAGGGTTGCTTATAGGTCTGCTGTCGTAGTTAACAGCGGCATACATTTGGAACATTTGTGAGTGTCCATTTATTAAATGACCGTGCTATTTAAAGCGAGACGTTTTACACTAGTTTCGAGAAGCGCTTCCCGAAGACTGTTCCTGACTACACCGTCGTTTGTAAAATTACAGCTGTAGATCACTTAGTAAGAAGTGACGCAGCGATATGGTCCGCCAAGGAACTAATCGTTGTAACCTCTCGTGTGAAACAAAAATCAGTGCTACTAAGCAAACTTCACGAATAAATGTTTGCTTTATCTTTATTTTCTTTTATGAAGCTAAAGATACACTGTCACTCTTTTTTACACTGTCGCTGTATATAAAAGTCTCATGTTGCTTTCATCAGGCTAGTCTCACACATAACATCGGGCGTCATGAAATTGCACCAGACGATTCAACAAGATCCGCTATGTCCAGTTAAATAGTGCTTTAACCTTCTGAGTCCCGGGTTAAAGTTAGGTGCTCGAATTTTTTGAGAAAGTTCAGTATAGCTCGAGTAGACCACTAAGGCAAAAAGTGTTAAAGCTTAGCTTAGTAAAATTTGGGGTTTGTATGTGGTGCAATGTCCAATATATTGGACATCAGGACCAAATAACACGGCGAAAATAACGTAATGAAAAGGTACTTTAAAAATGATAATGTACTTAAAAATGATAAGCAAGCAAACAAACTTCAGAAATGCAAGCCAAATTACGTAGTTTGACGAGTGTGGCCGTAGAACACGCCATTGCTGACCGATGCCATTTTGAACTAGTATTCCAGGTGCTCCACAGCATTTATTTTGCCCACACTTGACAGAGGACACTAGTAGACGTTGAAAAAAACTAAAAAAATAGTTTTCAACGGCAAATAGTGGGTGCTGGGGTTTGAGCAGACGACAACGAGTTGTTCAATATGAATCAATAAGAAAAAAATCAATAAAAAAGAAGACGTTCGGTACCACAGTAATTTCATTATTCTAATTTTTAGTTAGGATGAGAAGTCTGGGCTGAATGTAGAAATAATTATTGCACTAGTTCTTTTTATGTGTGCGTGTCTTTTGTGTTAACTTAGTAGTTTTAAATCTTCATATCTACAATTCTTGGCCAATCCCCCAGAGTGGGTGTGAGCCATGAGTAGAGGATCATCATCATCATCATCATTCGACAATATATTGAACAACTCGTTGTCGTTGTCGTCTGCTCCAACCCAATATATTCGACAATGGGTAAGCGCCACTAGTGAGAGGTCATCATCATCATCATTATTATTCGACAATTTTCCATAGCCGGGACTCCAGAGGTTAAAGAACTCTGCAAACCACTAACACCACTGCATCTGTGCCTAATTCCATCAGAATATACATTGTTTTTCCATAGAATTTGAAAAGAACGGCCCGATTGGCTAGTTGGTAGGACATTATTCACGCAGTAGCGCGCAGAGCAAGACGGGTGGCCAAAAGAAATATGGCACACAGCGCTAACTAAGAACTAAGTTAGCGCTGTGTTGCTGGTTGGTGGTAAGCTCTGTGTCCCGCCCACTTTTATCGCTGTTTGTGTTGTTGCGTGCTTTACTGCAAGAATTATTTCCTATAGAAGACTTTTTTTATGTTTTAGGGTCAACGAGTCTGTAGACCAAACTGTGAAAAAACTTTCCTTCTATTGCTTCCTTTCATGTCATATTCTTATTGACCGTTACCTTGCGGCCGGCGCATCACAGCCACAGTCGCTTTTGAGGCATTAAACCTAACATAACCAATTATGTAACTAAAACTCTAAACAAATACCTCACCACCCGACTGGCCGTACAGTGAATATTCGTCACTCTTACCTGTCGCGTCTTGTTAATCATGAATTAATCATTAATGATCAATGCTCTGTGTTATCGCTTGTGTCCCACAACTTCCTTTTAGTCAGGGCATGGATACATTTATCGAGTGTGTGAATAAGGACTGGCCACTAACCTTATGAAAATCAAGGAGATTGCCTCTGCATACAAAGAGAAAAACTTGCGTAGACGCACAAAAGCCACCATGTTTTATGTATTTTGAAGTAGATAAGGTGCTTAGAGAGACTGTGAGGAGAGCTGCAGTTGAGAGATCCGGAATAACTGTGAGCACCTGGAAATAAAACACGGCATCATACGAGCAGATTTGCTGTTCACCCCGTTGCGAATGCCCTCGTTAAGGCCAGTGATCAAAGACAGAAATCGGCCTCCTCAGCATTACTTTGCACTGGCGCTTATCGGCAGCAATGAATGTTATGCACGTGGCAGGTAACTGTGACCTCGGAAGAAATGCTCTTTTATGAAAACGTATAAATTTAATATAGAGTTCTACTGCCAACTCAACGATAACCCCTGAGATGTGGCCTGGTTGATTGCGCCCAACTGATATTTACCAAGATCGCGCGCGTGCGCGCGCTCGCACGCACACACTCACACACACACACGCACATACACCAAACACACACGCACGCACACACACACACATGCACACGAATACAAAAACGCGTGCCATGCGCACATGTGTTCATCTTCTGTTCAGATGTTTAGTCGTTGAAACACAAGCAGCGCTTTCGTATTGCGGCCGAAGCGTTCCCGCAAGTCTAGCTCCAGCCGCACGGGAAATGTAGTGCTGTCTCCAGAATCTGTTACTCTGAGCAGGGCCAATACCTGGCAGGGCTGGGCCGTGCTACTTATCAAATTATTCCGGAATTCAGATATCGCAATACATGCGATGGAAGCCTGAAATGCAGGTACTGAGATAATACATTTGTCGTTGACGTCACAGGATATTTGTGAGATTCTTCGGGAAAAAGAAGAAAAACGTATTCTGGAATACAGATATCGCAATACATGTGATGGCGGCCTGAAACACAATGCTGAAATGCATTTGGCGTTGACGTAACCGAATATTTCGGAGATAGTTCTGGAAGAAGAAAAAAAAAACGTACTCCGGGATACAGATAGATGAATACAGGTGCAAGAAACAGATACTGGAATACGTTTTTGTTATTTTGAAGATGTTGATTCTCCACAAATACCTTTAATAAGTGCATCATAATACTGTGAATAATGTTGCAGTGAATTGAAATTTCCAAGTCAAACATATTGCTCGAGCAAACAGACTTAACAATAATAAAAAGTATGCACTTTATTTACACACAAAATCTGTTTTGGTGAGAAGGCTGCGGCGTTAACTGCGCTTATGCAACAGCAGCTTCTCGGTTCAGCCTTAAGTACAATACTCGAGAGCGAGAAAAGTCTCTGCCGCTGCAACGAGCACAAGATCGTGTTATAACGAATAACTACCGCCTTCATGACTGGAAGATCCTGTAGCACGGCGATATTTATTCTAAGGTTATCAAGGTGCCGAAAAACTTCCAATCGCACTTCGGTTTCACGTGAGAGCATTCTTCCGCTCTCACGTGTGGGCACTCCTTCGCTGCCCGCCGTGTCTTGCCGACCGGCTGACCGCCTTTTCTTGGCTTGGCACAAAAAAAAAGTAAGCAGATACCGTCTCCTCCACAGTATCGCGATACGATCGATCGCAAAAATATTTCAATACTGAGATGGACTTGGATACAGAAGTAGACTTACTCAAACGTATCACTAAGATACTGTCGCGATATTGCCTAGCCCTGGCTCTTAGTAACAACGGCTACAATCACACAAGGCATGTTATAAGTATTCCCGAGTATTACATGCGCCTATTTGAGAGTCCGACTATTTGATCTAATACTTGAAGTAAATTGTGTGGACAAAATCGGTCTGATACCTGTTTCATCTTTCCACCCGCCACGGTGGTGTAGTGGATATGGTGCTCGACTGCTCACCCGCGACTTCCGGGATCGAATACCGGCGGCGGCCGCATTTTCGATGCAGGCTTAAATGCTTGAGCCTGTGTACTTAGGTTTAGGTGAACGTTAAAGAACCCCAGGTGGTCTAAATTTCCGGAACCCTCCACTACGGCGTCTCTCATAAGCATATAGTGGTTTTGGGACGTTAAACACCAACAATTTTACTACATTATGTTTCCTCTTGCCTGCTTAATCCTCGTGGTGTATGAAAACCACAAGACCGGTCTATTTTGTCTAGCGGTCCGTACTTGTTAATTGCCTCACATCGTCACGACACCAGCAGGTTACAAGCAAACACCGACACCACATTCTCTGCATGCTTTTTTGAAAGAGGAATATAAACGTTCTGAGATGTACCCGCCACGCTGGTCTAGTGGTTAAGGCACTCGACTGCTGACCCGCAGATCGCGGGATCAAATCCCGGGAGCGGCGGTCGCATTTTCGGTGGAGGCGAAAATGCTCCAGGCCCGTGCACTTAGATTTAGGTGCCCCTTAAAGAACCCCACGTGGTCTAAATTTGCGAAGCCCTCCACTACGGCGTCTCTCATACTCATATTGTGGTTTCGGGACGTTAAACACCAACAATTATTATTACTATTATTATCATTATTATTATTAACGTTCTGGGATGCAATGTCACGTGCGGCTCTGGCAGCGGAATCATGACGAACATTGCCTTATATACCGCGGTGAGCCATAGCCACGGCCGTAAAATTTATTGGTGAAATGCATGAGTATTTAGAAGCTCTTTAATTAGACACTCGCTAATTCGGAAAACCGGATAATTCGGGCGTGTTCTCTGGTATCGGCCAGCATATTGTCACGTGGTTGCAACGGTGAACAAGGCTCCAGCAAGGCTTGGCAATGCCCAACTCTTTACTGGGCAAACCTGTGCTCGCAAAATGAAAATTCATGGTACAAGCAATTCACAAGCTGCACATTTATGGTGGCCAGAACAGTTGCCAGCCGTCGAGAACGGTGGTCAGCGGTAAGGCAGGTCGGCATTTACACATGTGGCATCGAAAATGCCAGCCTTATCCTTGGTGGTGGCTTTAGTTGCAGAATAAACGCACCTGTTCGCGTTGCGCAGTCAAGTTTATCAGAACAAATCTAAAATAACCAGGAACGTTCGACGTAGCGGCGCGGCGCGTGCAAGGCAGTCGTGGTTCAGCATGTGAAACGGGTTTACACGAAAGCACAAAAAGAAGCGCACGTGGCATTGCCTCCCGTGAAAGAGGATCGTCCTCATACTTAAAACAGAACATTAAAGCGAAAAAATATGCATTCACAAAGAAAGAACATTAATAAATAGCGCTAAAATTTGGGGGGGGGGCGAAGCATGTAGGCAAGGGTGCTTCAGCTCCACTAACAAGAAACCTGTGGAGGGGCGAAGCATACATTGGTGTAGCGGCGTAAAGACTCAAACAAGATGGTCGGGCTGGTATTGTACGTGGCGTCGTCGATGTTTGCAAAGACGGCTGTCGGTCATTTGCTGACACTTGATTCGATGCGCAGATGGCTCATGTGTCTGGCGTCTTCGGCGCGCTGCAGGTAGACGGCGACGTCGACGTTTTCTTCGTCGGTGAGGTTGGGTATCATGACGTCAAGCGTTGTGGTGGGTCTCCTTCCGTAAACCAGCTTGAAAGGTGCCATCTCTATGGTTTTTTCTACCGGCGTGTAGCACGAGTTGCGGTTTTTATCGCATGTGTCATGTTTCATAAATTATTTGTTCTTTACAATGAAATTTTAGCTGGAAGTCAGCGCTCGTCTTCGTTGGTCTCTGTCTTGTGTCTTCCCTCGCGCTGTAATCACAATTTGAAATGGAATACTAACTAGCCATACTCAGACCTTGCCTCAGTAGGAGAAGGTTGCATGCTTAAGGATAGCGTCCCGATTCTTGTGTTCGACGGCCACATGCATTGCCCACATGATGGCGAGGGTTTTATTCAGACGCTCGGTGAGGTCATTCGTCTGCGGCAGGCAGGAAGTTGTCCGTAGGTGTTCTGTCTGGCTGTATTTCAAGATCGCTTGCGTCTGATGTAAAGGCCGGACCCCTGTAGGCGATAAGGACTTCTGAGGCGCCGTGACGCAGCAGAATGTTCTCGACGAAGAACTCTACCTCAGTGGCACTAAATTAATAAAGGGCTCTGGTTTGGTCGTTAGCCGGTGAGGTAGTCCGTAGCTACGATGATCCACTTTTACTGGAAGTTGACGTCGGAAGTGGCCCCAGCAAGTCAATTCCGAATAGCCGGAAGGATCGGATAGGTGCATTGGTTGGCTCAAGAAGTCCCGCTGGTCTTCTCGGCGGCATCTTGTATTACCGACAGTCCCGGCTTGTCCTCCCATAACGAGTGACGTCGGCGGTAAGGCGTGGTCAGTAGTACTTTTGTTGGATCCTCGCGAGCTCGCGGGATAAATCGAGGTGGCCAGCCGTTGCGTCGTCGTGCCGAGCCTGTAGAACTCCTGGAGGCAGTGTCAGAGGTCCAAGTTAGTTGGCTAGGTATATCGAGAAGTTCTTTAGGAGGATGTCGCTTTGCAAGAATAATGACGCCAATCCTCGCCTGAATACCCTTAGGGACAAGGGCGGTCTCGCCCTCCGAGAACTCGACCGCGCTTCTCAGTTCTGGAGCGGAAATGGTCCTTTAGGTTATCGGAAATGGTTCTTCAGGTATGCCAGCCAACAGTAGGCATGATGGTCGCTCACAACTTTGAAAGGTCTGCCGTACAGGTAATGACGAAATTTGACGTGGCCTAAATGATGGCTAAGCATCCCTTTTCCGTCGCTGAATAGGTGACTTCGGCTTCTGATAGCGACCGCATGGCAGAAGCAGTGACCCTTTCCAGACCGTCACTTTGCTGTACAAGTACAGCGATGAGTCCTACACTACTTGCATTAGTTTGAATTTCAATTTCGGCGTCCTCGTCGAAGTGGGCAAGGATAGGCGACGACTAAGTGTCGTTTCAGTTCTTGGGAAGCTTCCAGCTGAGGCGTTTCCTACTTGCATCGACGTCTTAGTTGTTGAGACAAAGCTGTCGCTCGGTGATGCAGAAAAAAATCCTTGACAAACCACATGTAACATGCGCAAACACCAACAAATCTGTGCGCTACGTTCTTGTCGGGGGGCTATGGTAAGTTGTTGATGGCAGCCGTCTTTTGCGGATCAGGATGAATATCGGATTTACTGACGGGAACAGGTGTTCTTCGTACTCGAAGCGGCACTTTTCAGGTTTGAGACTGAGTCGCGATGACTGCATTGCTTGAAGTACTTCTTAAAGTCGTCGGAGGTGTTCATCAAAGTTTGCGGCGAAAACGACATCACCCAGGTATACGAGACATGTCTGCCACTTCAGGCCTGCCAACACCGTGTCCATAAGGCATGTCCATAAGGTCATGCGTTTTGGCAACGGCCAAAAGGCATGACCTTCAACTTGAAGAGGCCGTCTGGCGTGATGGATGTTACTTTCTCTCAGTCTGCCTCGTTGACTTTAATTTGCCAGTAGCCCGTCTTAAAGAAGCCCGGTGACGAGAAGTACCTCACGCTGCACAGTCGGTCAAACGTGTCGTCTATCTAGGAGAGAAGGTACACGTCCTTCTTTGTGATCTTGTTCAAACGACGATAACCGACGCGGAACCACAAGGTTCCGTCCTTCCGCGTCTCTAAAACGCAAACGAACTCTTGGATGGCTGGATGATTTCGTCGTGGCTGGATGATTTATTCGTTAAAAAATAGAAGCTTTTAGAGGTGGACGCCAAGTTGTTTGTGCACGCCTGTTCCTTTTCACGAAGAAGTGTTTTGGTCGTAAAAGAGTAACATCACGGCGGTTGCAATTCACTTACAACAAAAAATATTGAAACTAAACGCAGTGTTCTCAATCCGCCTTCAGGACAATAGACACACACTCAACCGTATGTTATTATTCATTGGAAAGTGCGATGTTGCGCGAAGTTCGTGCACTGAGTGTTTATCGGGCCTCGGCTTACAACGCCCAAGGAACCAAGTGGAAAAGGAACCATCCGCGGCAGGCTTGCTCTAAAAAAAAAGACGCCGCGTCCACAGCTTCTTATTGCCACAGTCTAGTGTTTTTTGCAATCCTGGTATGTGGTCATACTCCTTGCTTGCGAAACAAGCTTTCCTGCTCTTTACAACTCGCCACTGCCTTTCGCTCTTGTGGGAAGCTAAAAGCGTTTCGACACGCTACTACATTGGAATTCTGCTCTCCACAGAATCCTGTACGTATGTTTGTTCTTTCCGTTTTTGATATAGGACTTTTGAGCATATTGCTTCGCCAGAATGGATATGAGAAGAATGTCTGCTGTGCGAAACGCGTAGGACCTTCCATTCAGTGCTCTCACTGCGTCCCACAAGGATCAAGATGTCTCGATTTTATTATTTTTGACGCAGTGGTTTTCACTTATATTGTTGCACGCTTTCTTTTACGACATACGTCTTAGTATCTGCACAGTTTTCTACTCTGGCTGTAACACTTCCGACAATCGGGATTTCAATACAACTGCAGTCTTTGTCACTGCTTGATGTTATGACTAACAATTCTCACGAAAGGTCTTTTCGGGACAATTTTCGTGAAATGACATCAGAAAAGTTTCCACTTCACACTTCTCGAGTTTTACGCAGGTCTTGATGGCAATCCTTTGTTCCAACGAGCGCTGCATCATTGCGGCTTGCGCGGGAAATGAAAAGGGGTGTCGCGAAAAAGTCGCTCCTTACTCGCCAGATGGTAGCATACGACGGTGCGACAGCAAGTGCGTAAGCTAACATTCCCCTCCACTAATATCAAATGGTCCTAGCCTGCTGTGAGGTATAGAAGCTTTAAATAGAATTATTGACATTACTTTTCGGACAATCTTTGTATGTGTATAGGACGTAAGTATAGCATGGCGCAACTATTGCACAAACAGACAAACAGGAAAAACCGCAGTGACCAATTACTGCTGCTTCTTATATGTTTTGTGTAGTTTGCGGTACTAATAATATTATTTGGGGTTGACCGTCCCAAAACCACGATATGATTGAGAGAAGGCGTAGTGGAAGGCTCTGGAAATTTTGACCACCTGGGTTTCTTTAACGTGCACCTAAATCTAAGTACAAAGACCCCAATCATTCCGCCTCCATCGAGAATGCGCCACCGCGGCCTGGATTCGATCCCACGACCTGCGGGCCAGCAGTCGAGCAGCGCAACCACTAGACCACCTGGGCCAGCAGGTTTCAGGTACTGTTCACATATGCATTTCAAGCCACCAGTCAACACGCTAATCATAATGTTGGCAAATCACATGCACACCCTGAGGGATCACCATTGATGTAGTCTCCTAGCCAGCGTTGGTGGAGGGTGGGTTAAACAAAGAAAGTTATCTGATGGTTCGAAGGAATAGATACGTTTTCCGTATGTACCTACGCGTTCCCTTCGGTGGTGTCAAAACCAGTTTTGTACTTCTTGCACTAAAAAATTCGGCAGATCCCACGCCTTGTGAGAATCGGTTTCATGCGAAGCAGTCAGCGATTAAACTGTCCAAGTTGCATTTTTGGACTTTGAGCCATGGATTACGGGGTGGATCGACGTGTTTTTGTGACTGCAGTAGTTGTGTGCACGTCGTGGGCTTACCGAGCACGTCGACTACACCAACGTTGACTACACTGGCTTTTAATGGGTAACTTATGGTCTGACCTAACGTCAGAACTTGCGTTAAAGCACAGACATCAGTATTATCGAAACGAAGTGCACTCTATGGTGCGACGGTGTGAATATCGTACGTAACTTCCGTTAGCGTATTTCTCCGGGGTTGAGCAACACTTGAATTTAACTCGCGGAATCACAGGAATAAAAATGTAATGTTTATAACACTGCTATAAATGCTGAGACAGCACTGGAACCACCATTGAAGTTAAACCGACATGACGCCTGTATCATAGGAGTAAATATGTAGTGTTTATTGCCTTGTTAGAGTAATATATATCCAGCACTGTAACCACCTTTGACGTTGCACTGACATTAAGCCTGCATAGGGTGTTTTCCCAAAGCAGTTTCAAAACCTGGCATTGCTCTGTGGTAGAATACCTGACTGCCACACAGAATCGTTGGGTTCAATTCCTGCTGGGATCCGGATTTTCGTTCTTTACATTCGTCGGTTCAACGCTGCCGATGACGGTTTACTTGACGTTCTCACATTTAAATTACCAATGTCCCTTCTCGCAGTGTTTGGGTAGATATAAACCGTCAATCACCTGCGGGGCATACTCACATACCGCGGCCCGTGGTAACGGGTATGTCCCACACGTCTCGAGGAAAGGGTTTGACAGCGTACGCGACAGGGCTTACAAATTATTCATGCCATGACAAGGCAGTGAAATTTGTGAAGCTATCTTCCCCTCCCATGCCAATTTGGTGTATACCAAGTCAAGGATGTGATCACGAGAGCACCCAGACGTGGGCGGCTAGATCGATAGATAAATAGACGCTTAAGAAACGCTCAAAATGCCTATGGTTTGCTAAGAAATGTAAAGACGTTTTGTTTCTTCTAATTGCTTTGAGCCGATGCCAACAGGTCATGAAAACGGTGACCACGCTTGGTTCGTAATTTCGTGTACACAGTGAGAAGAACTGCAGCGTGATAGCCTTCTTTTTTTCTAATTGTGACTTCGCTTTCCGTTTCTAAGCGTCGCCTCACCTATGAAAAAAATTGCGCTTTGACATTCTATGGTTCTACCAAACGTACTATTATTCTGCATGACTGATGTGTTTCACATTTGACGTACACGTATGTCCGTGATCACTTTTATTTCAACTAATAGGGAGACACTATAAGATATGCGTTCCAGACATGGAGCCACGTCGGAGAAATACTGGTGTCGGCAACGTTGACTGTAAGCTAAAGATCGGCGATGCCATGAGCGAAAAATCCCGATGGTTGCAAATAATAAAAGCGCGGGTTCCAGCGAGAACCGAATCGAACCTGCGCCACAAGTACCAACAGTAGCTAGCTTGATTCACTGCTGCTATGCACCACCTGGTGGAATATCCAGTGCTGACAGCACTGTCTATGGTGATAGCTCAGACGTTTCAGGACAATATATGTTTGTGAACCTTAGATCTGATAACACTATCGCCTTCCACACTAAAGACGAAGCTTAAGCGTCCTCGAAGTGCCCTTAGGTTCATCTCTGACGCTGCTTATATGAATGTATGATGCGAGTCTTGGACAGCGCAACTGTAGCGTGACCACTTTGCCCTTCTGTTGAAGAGCTTTGCTTTCGCAATATCTCTCGCAGCATGATAATTAAGCATGTTAACGTCCGTGTGATATATGTGAGGTCTCTATATCATGGATACAACGTTATGCGAGAACTGGCGTATCCATGTCCTTCCAACTTAGGGGCCCATGTGAATGTTTGGGTTGTGCTGAGTACTTCGAAATGCCGTTGCAAGGCGTACTGCAAACATTGCTACATTTAGGCAAATATGTAGCCAGCCTGAGGAGCCAAGTCCTCCGCGACGACGAGTGATTTAGCACCTTTCGGTCTTGGCCCTCTTGGAAACACAAAAGCACGATCATCATTCCCGCTACAATGCCGACGTTGGCGATTAATAATAATATTATGTGGGCTTTAGCATCCCAAAACCACAACATTATGAGACACGCCGTAGTGGATTTCGACCAGCTGGGGTTCTTTAACGTGCACCTAAATATAAGTACACGGGCCTCAAACATTTTCGCCTCCATCGAAAATGCGGCCGCCGCGGCCGGCATTCGATCCCGTGACCTTGGGTCCGCAGTCGAGCGCCATATCCACTAGGCCACAATGGCGGGGCGATGCAGGCGATTGATGGCTGCTTTCAGAATCTTTGTGAATAGAAAGGGTAAATTTACAACCACCTGTTTGCAGCGCAAAGCCAGAAGGAAATTCTTACGGATTTCTGAGAAAGAATACTTCGGTCCCAACCATTATTATTATTATTATTATTATTATTATTATTATTATTATTATTATTATTATTATTATTATTATTATTATTATTATTATTCTTTTGCGCTGCCTTCGTCATCGACCCACCTTTGAGCAAGCGATGATGTCATCATATGACGTCACGTGATGCGATGCCACAAGATTGGGCGATCTGTGACGTCATCACGTGATGATGATTTTTTGCATCCCTCGTGTTGGCGCCGACGTAGCGGGACACTGGTCGATTCTCGCGTTCGATGACGCATCTAAAGCTTTCGCCATAATACACAGTTTTAGTTTCACGTACGTAGAGGCTTTGCGTACGTGGAGCTCCTACGTGTAAGCAGTGCGCATGCGCAGAACATAGCGGCCGCGCGCTGGTCTCACGGATATACGTGAGATTCGATTCTTTGCGTGCGTTTCATGCGTAGGTAGAAAGCTTCGCGCTGAGGTTTCGCGAGATCACGAACAAACAATATCTTGTTCGTAATCTCCCGATAGATGGAGCTACATGGTCCTTGTTGGCGCGCGATCCAAGACAGGACCAGCGACTTTCCGGGGTGGTCGTTCTGCTAATTAGCTAACCAGGAAGTTAGCACACGGCCGCGACAGGGCGAAGTAATCGACAACTTGAAGCAGAGGAACACCGAATATTGCAAAAAGGTTCCGCGGAAACCCGCAAGCTAGCGGAAGGCATGGGAAACGGAAGTTTAGAACCGCGTGCCTGTTTATAGCACGAAGCCACACGGAAATCTATATAGATTCCTCAACTGTTGTGAACTACAGACTACCCTAATAAGTCTTGTTAAGGCTGAATAAAACGTTTTACGTTTCAGGACTCGCTACACTGACCTTACAATTATCAAGTTATCTTGGTACGCTATTCTTTTCTGGCACGGAAGTGCTGATGGGAAACATTTCAGTGTCGTCCTATAAGCACATCTCAGTCACAATTTTAATAACTTGGGCGTTGGTCAGTGCGTGCTTATTATTGATCGTGCGTATACGATTAGCGGCAAACGAGTAACGTGGTTGTTCGCAATGCGTGGCGCTGGCGGGCAGAAGGGCGCTGATTCAGTTTTCTTTGACGGGGCGCCACAAGTGAGAGGGGACTACTTTTATATTTTTGAGTCTGTGTAACCATCTAGCTTCGCCATGTTGCAGCCACGAAACGAGCGTTGTGACTTGCATGGCTGTTTCATAACGAACACCAGGCGGTGCAACTTTAATGACCTGTACGCCGGAACGTGACACCACCGTTTCCCCACTGCATGACATTTTATACGAAGCGGGCAGTTCTCTAGGTGCAATTATAGTCACAGCCGTCATCCTTTAGTGCATGCGAGGTTTAAACAAGGCAGCATGAAATTTGAGCTAGAAAGCTAAAAATGCGGGGGGGGGGGGTGAATAGACCGTATTTCCTTACTAAAACGCGCGAAGGCGGAGTGCCCTCAGCCCGAAAGTTTACGTGAAGCACAGTCTCGTATATTGGAAGACGTAGAGCTTTACTTCGGCCGCGAAATTAGCGGGCCCTCACGGGCAAGACCGCTATGTTTTGAAAGACGCAGAGGAAATGCCGTACCGGCTAAGCAGTTACGGTCCCTCTTCGAGAGAGCCTGGTAAAGGTGCAGTTATGCCATGCCTGCGGCGCGTCACTCGAAACATATGGGCTTGGAGAAGCTGACCGAAACGAGCGAGTCACCTTGAGTTACTTTCAAAGGTTTTCCAAAGTTTCTCGCACGTAAGCCTCTCTAATTGAAAACTCAGGGGACTAACTGCAACTCATGATTACCGAATTCGGCAAGGAAAGCAGAATGACAGTTCTGAAAATTAATATTCAGAAAGCTAAAATATTCTGCAACAGTCTCGGAAGAAAACAGTGCTTTGCGATAGGTAGCGAGGCACTGGAAGTTGTGATGTAATAGGTCTACATAGGACAGACAACGACTGCGGAGCCGAACCACGAGATTGAAAAACTAGAAGAATAAGAAAAGGGTGGAGCCCATTCTGCTGGCATTCTGATATCATGAATGGCAGCTTACCACTATTCCTCCAGAGAAAGGCATATAACAGCTGCAGTTTACCGGTACTTACCTACACAGCAGCAGTAGTAGTAGCAGTACAAATTTTATTTTACTGTAGGGCATTAGGGCAAAATTGAGTGGGTGCCCTAGTCCAGAGACCCACCATACGTGTCCGGATCGCTGGGCCTGATCGAGCAGAGCAACTTGGCTTTCCCTATCATTCCTAATAAGGGCGAGTCAATTTTGGGTTGCTTGAGTCTGCACATCCACGTTATGTAGGTGAGAGGAAGCCACTCCCAACTCCATGGACTGCATGTCCAGGTACTGCGTGGGGCACATTTTATTGAGAATTAATAGATTGGGGTACATGTTAGTTTTAAACCGAGCCAGTCTCTAGCCTGCACGATATCGAGTTTGGGGTGTGACCGGCACAATGTTTGAATTTCTTTTCTTTGTGCCTCCATGATGTCGCGTGGAGTGACTGGAGGTTCTTCGAGAGTATCGGTTGGTGCCCGGATACTAATTCCGCGAGCTATACCGTCTGCCCTCTCGTTACCCTTTAGCCTTGTGTGTGCAGAACACCAAGTGATAGCGTGATTGTGTTGCATGTGTGTTCCTAGAAATACAGCAGTGATTTTCGATACAGTTCCGGTCATGTATTGACGGCATGCTGGCTGCGAGTTCGAGATGACTACGGCATCCTGGGTCTTCTATTCGACATCTTCTATGGCCAATGCTATAGCTGCTGACTCGGCGTGTGATAACTGAGGTGGTTCGTACGGTTGCTGTGATCGTAATGAATTGACTTGTGGCTGTGACAGTGCATTTGTGTTGGGTTATTGTGCACACATCTATGTAGTACGTGTCCTAATTGTGTCCAAACTGCCTTTGCAAAGTCCTTGGCCTCTCGTTTGCCAAGTCTGATATTTTGAACTAATGGTTTTGGAATGGGAGATGCTATTGTGTTCTCTGACCTATGGGGTAGAAGAAGCATTTGTTCCCCGCGGTCTTAGTGGACACCCTAGTTTTTGCAGTAAGGCGCTGCCTTGGTCTGTTGAGTTGACTCTTTCCCGCTGTACTGGAATAACTGGAGTTGCCTGTTCTACAAATGTGTTTTGGATTCCCATGCCTTCAAGTTTTTCAGTACTTGTATTGTATGGTAGTCTTAGGGCTGTTTTGTGTCTCTTCGTTTGAGAGTTTTGGAACGGGAGGTCGTAGTTTACGCGACCTGTCCCGAAACCCTGCACAAGCCTGGTCGTTTCGTCTTCCGTGAAATCTTATTTCTGGCGACCAGGTAGATCATACGCTCTAGGCTTCTCGTGGTTTTCCTCAGGTTGGCTAAGGTGTGATGTACCTTACCGTTCTCCCGAATATACAGACCTAATATGCGCAGCGTTTGATATGAGCAGCGTTCACTTCTTTATAGGACAAAACCTGGAGGCTTACAAAGAGGGTTCAACTTAATTTGAGAGTGATGCAGCGAGCAATGGAAAGGAAAATGATGCATGTATCTTAAGCGACAAGAACAGAGGAGATTGGGTCAGGGAACAAACAGGTGTTAATATTGTGTCTAACAAAGAAAAACGAGCCCTTAAAAATCATCTTCTTTCCTTCATTCATAGCGAGGGTCTCGTTCTGGCAGACTTGATGCCTTCAGGTAGTATGCGAGGGATTATTGGTCAGCAGCCGGCTCGTTAAAAAGATTACGTGCTACGTGACGCCAACCGGCAGAAAAAGAGTGTTCCACACTCGCCGTCATGGCTGCGATCGACGCTGACTAACACTCCTAGGTTTAAATGCACACATATACCCCATGAATTGGACGACAGGATGACTGCCGCCGTAGCTCAGTGGTAGATCATCGGACGCGTTATTCGAAGGTCGCAGGTTCGGTCCCTGCCGGCGGCAATTTATCTTTTCGTCCACTTTACTTTCATCACATTTATATCCTAATTCCTACAAATAGCGCGATCTGTACTTTCCTTGGCATTATTGTCTGCTAGTTCTCATTAGTATGATAGAAGACATTTTCAGGTAGTTGTCTATTGTTACCATTCATTTGTAATGGCTACATCGTTCATGCAAATACTAGTATTGTGGCGTTGTTAGTATAGAAACCATACTGGGTTTTCTCAGTGCGAGTAAAGAATAAAGGCTTGTGTAAGAGCGAGTTCCTAAAGAAGGAAAGACACAGACAAAGTCCTTTCTTCGTCCTGGTTCAGTCGCGTGTACGCATTCTATAACGAATTTTCAGTGACCAGCCCGCCAACGTGTTTTGCCAACTGAAGGCCCACGAGGACAAACACGGCGCTAATAAAACCCGGTAATAGCTCCGTGTGTGTTATGTGCATTCTATAGTCCAGTTTGATCGCTCGTGCTTGGAAACGCAGTCCACTGTTTACGACTGATAGTATACGTCGTGGGAGAAGCCCTCGAACAACTTTTGTCGTTGAATATTACTCGAAAGAATATTACTGGAACACATGTGGGAAGGTCATAAATCATTTATGTATTCGTTGGGATTTCTTTTTCAAACCGCACCAAAGCTTGACTGAGTGTCGGTGAAGAACGTTATTAAATATTCACTGTGTGAATAATAATAATAATAATGCCTGAAAAAAAACAACTGCTGGGAACATATACTGCTCAGTGGCAGTGGGCGAAATATAATAAATGAATTATTTCAATTATACTCCTTGCAAAATAGCTGCGCGATAAATACATATGTAAATCGATGTAGGCAGTGGCCCGCAGTATGAAAGGCGTAGATTTAAACGTACAACGAGGTTATTTAGGAGCAGGCGTCAAATGAAATACATCCATAACAAGCTCCTCAAATTTTACGCTCCTAAACTACATTTATATCTATGCATCTCTACACCACTAAAAATATTTAAGGGCTTCCTTCAGGCATCGCAGAAGGAAATGTCTCACTAATGTCACCCGGCATGCCACCCTGCATCATGAAGGTTCTTCGTTTTAAGCGCAGCTTTCATGATTTACAGGTTTTGCTGGCGGCGGCATTGTCCTCAAAAAGCATCGCTCTTGCCAGTGTACAGAGATGCAGTTGTACACAAATAATCACCTCGAAGGTGCGCCGGTCACATCCGTAGTTGTACGGACCGTTTTCAAATAAATGATGCTCTCTCCACTGTCGGTTGGTAGGCGATAAGCCGTTTCTGCTGCGGTGATTTGATGATTTGCCGTCGTCACTTGTCATTTCACGTTTTCACATTCCATAGTTACCTTTCGTTGTTGCATTTCATTGTTTCACGCATGACCATCGCTGTTGCCTGTAGCAACAGAAGCTTTGCTCTGCTAGGCACGTGAGTGAAGTTCGAATTCGAAGCATGCAAGACAGAAAAAATTACACATTTATACGATAGAAGAAGGGAGAGAAGGAAAGAAAGGAAAAAGAAAGAAAAAAAGAAGGAAAAATTCGGCAGATCCCACGTACCGTGGGAGTCGATGTTATGCGAAGCATGCTGCGGGTAGGTGACTGGCGTAACTTTTTTTTTTACTAAGCGACACGTTACGAAATGACGCTAAAGATTTGTATCAATTTTATACGCACACATATATATGTTGAAGAGCCGCATATATGTTATATAACCAGTTATTTACGGTTGAATAACGCTGCCGATGGCAACGTGGGTATTACCAACACCAGAAGCGGTAAGCTGATATGTAGTACTTATACGTGTCCGCACGCACGTTTTGACAGTTCTTGACAGTTCTTGAACAAGGGCATCATCACCGTGATCAGTGAACACCAGCAGCTGGTCATAACTTGTTATAGGATCCGGTCGTGATCGTGGTGACGAGCGGTCCATGTGTAGTGAAGTATGTGGTATAGTAGAGCTGTTGGAATTCGTGGATGCCTCGGTCATTTTGTCGACAAATTGCCTGTCGACAGAGCCCGCGACATGTCGAAACCTGAAGCCACCCTTCGCGTTGGTGAGGTATCGGCGGTCGAGGCTGGTAAGCCTGGATAGTGCTACATAGACCAATATCAGTGGATGGCGTTTGTCGTATTCGTAGACTACCTGGGCTTATGTGGCCTATGTAGCCTAGTCTACAAAGCGGCTGTCAATCAATCTGGCATAATCATCGGTCAGCTTGAGGCCATCGCGCAGCCTCGTAAGAAGTGAAGAGGACACTGCGTCGTTCTGGTGGACGAAGTGCACATTGCGTTGCGCTGATGTGGATATCATATGTAAATTTCGTTAATGTATTCCTCCGGAGTCGAGCAATGCTTGAATATAGCTTGCTGAATAATAGGGATACAAATGTAATGTATATTAGACTGCTATAAAAGCGGAGCCACCACTGGAACCACAGACATTAATCTGATATGACGCCTGTATCGTGGAAGTACACATCGTAGGAGCATCATGTAGTGTTTATTGCTTTCTTGTAAAATTAGATAGCCAGCACCACAACCACAATTGACGTTGCACCGCTACTACGCCTGCGTAGGCTGTTTTTCCAAACCAGTTTATAGACCTGGCGGGGCTCAGTGGTAGAATACCTGATTGCCACGCAGAATGCGTGGGTTCGATTCCTGCTGGGATCCTAATTTTCATTCTTTCCATTCGTTGAGTCAACGCTGTCGATGTTGGTTTTCCTTAACGCTCTAACAGTTAAGTTACCAGCGTCTGTTCTCGCCGTTCCTGGGTATATATAAACTGTCAATCACCTGCGGCGCATACCCGTACACTGCGGCCCGTGGTAAACGGGTATGTGCCACACGTGTCTAGTGGAAAGGGTTTGACGACGTGCGCGACAGGATTTTAACGTTATTCATGTCATGACCCGGCAATCATATTCGTCGAATCCTCTTACCCCCCCACGCAAATTTTAGTCTACAGCAAGTTAAGGAGGCGATCATGAGGGCACCCAGACATAGGCGGCTAGACAGATAGATAGATACGTAGATAGAAACGCTCAAAGTGCCAGAGGTTCGCTAAGAAATGCTTCGCATTTAAAACATGGAAAGAAAGTAGGCGAGGCACGCAAAGCTTCGCCTGCCCTTTTTTTCCGAATAGGTAAAGGGCTCATAATTTTTTTCTATATAACATTATTATTTTTACTAACACACCCGCCTTTAGAACAGGCGCATGATCTTGACCCCAGTTATCACCTATCTGTTCGGCCAGCCAATGGACTGCCGGATTGGCCACGTCACAGCATTGGCAGCAGGAATCCAACAAAAAGGACAGGCTGCCCATTATCGTGATCATTATTTTATTTGAACCCTTCCCACAGTTTCCGGTAAAATAATATGTGCCGCTGCAAGACCTCGAAATAACAAAAAATAATCCCTAGTTTTCGGATGCCACACTTTCAATAGAAAGAATGGAAACGCCATAGGAGGGACTCGATAATTATTTTGACCATGTAGCACTACTTGGCGTTTGTTGAAATATAAGTGCACGGGAGTTTCTCACTCTCACCCCCATTGAAGTGTGATCGCTGTGGTCGGCAATCGTACTCACATCGCCGAGTCTAGCAACGGATGCCTTAGCCACAAAGGTGCCGCGGCGAGTGCTGAAAATTCCCCTCCATACTGGCAGTTCAACCTGATTCCATATGCTCAAGACACCTAGCGCTCCGTTAAATTTAGACGGGCACTGCAGTCCTCCGTTGTAATGTCTACAACCAGCCACATAAATAAGGTGGGTATACACAGTCAAAGAGACAAGAAAAGCAGTACGGCATTTGCCTCATTATTCTTAAACGAAAGAAATGTGTCTCTAACAACGTCCTCGGACCCTTCAGGCAACCAATGGAGTGCCTTGCTGTCCTCGGCCATTCCGTTCCACCAGGCTGATGTTCGTGAGAACGAAATTCTCTCCGCTAGGTGACTAAAAGTTCCTGCAGAATACATCGTCATCTCCAGGAATGTTTGTCAAGTTAACGAAGAACCGAATCTCCTCTTTCCTGTCGTGTGCGCTCGCATGCCAGTCATTACACTGCTGAAAGAATGTCTTTCACATCGCCATGTTTCTCGTCACTACTTTCTCACGAGCATTGTAGCTGTTGCAAGCTCATTGCGTCGTACAAGTATTTTTACTGTGTGCTTTCTTTTCCATCTTTATATCACCTTTCAAAACCATTCTTCGCCTAGCATTTAGGGTGCCCATCTAGTGGCTTTGCTTCCTTGCATCCTTCCTTCTACTTTTTCTTTCTTTCGTTTTTTTCAGCTCACAAGCTGCAAGAAAGATCAAAACTGTTCCATGTGTTAGATTTCATATGAGGGAAGTTTGGGCTTGTTGGGTGCATTCACCCCTGCGAGGACGTTTTGGTCTGCGTCCGTGTTATTGTGTGGGGGTTATCTTCTTAGTGCAACATGTATGATTCACATGCAGCTGCAGAACTTCCGTTTGGTAGATTTAAAAAGGAGCCACAACTGAAGATAAAACTAGCCAAAAGTAGCCATGCCAATTAATTTAATGGGCAAATTTGCAGCGAAATAGCAGAGAAGCGGTATTAGGGCTAGATTTTTCATTCATAAACAATAAATTGTAATATTTTGAATAGCAGTCTGAAATGAAATAGGGGGGCAATATTTTCCCCTTTTGCTTTGTCTTCAAGCCGCAGGTGGGATAAAAATAAATGATTTAGGTGTTTATAACAGCAGCAACTATGACCTTTGGTTCTTTGAGCACGATCTCGATCGCTGGCGCGCTTGCTACTCGGCATGCATCAGCGCAAGGCTCGCATACCCTTTTACGTGCTGCGCTCTCAACGCCGAGAAACTTTGCGAAAAGACCGTATTCACTTACACCAGTGTTTTGTAGAGTTACGCCAGATGGTATCCAAAAGAGTTAGCTGCCCGCCTTACATCGCATAGCATGACAATTTGTTGCTATCGCATTCATTGCTTCCCCTTTGTAGTGAAGTTTTTTTAAGAGAAAGCATATCACTTCTTGAGTGTCATTGTACTGTAGTAAGGACGTTTGCAACGATACCGTAAGCAGTAATGCGGCAAACTTGAATTGACGAGAGTAGAAGTGTTTGATTAAATCTTGATACCTGTTTCTTTTTTTTTTGCTTGCGTGCTTTTGCCCGTTAAACTTCCCTCGGCTGTACTTTTATACCAGTCAGACGCAGCTGCACTAATCAGCCCAATTCTTTTTATTCTTCACATTATTCACATTGCTTTGTTTCTTTGTGTTTTCATATAACAAATTTTCTTTCCTCTCTAACACTGCCTGCATAAGCGTAGAAAAAAAAATTTGCTTTATTGCGCTAGCCGGCTTTCGTATCAGTCGGAAATTTTAGAGCTTGGCTTCTGGCGCTATATTTTTTGGTATTCAAAATTATATATAAATTTCAAGGGACTTGTGGCACTAGAAGCTTTCGAACGAGTGGCGTACTGAACGAACTTTTAGAGTCTTTTTAGCATAAAGAACCACAATAAATAGGTCATTTATCACAAACACTGCGTTAATATTTTGCCGTGGTTGCCTATTACACCGTGAGCATTGCTTATTTTCTTGCTTTATCGCACGGTGACCGAATGTTTAGCATAATAAAACTCAGTGAATAATGAAATCATGTGCAGATGTTTTTTGGAACCATAGCTCCTTATCTATCGTTACCTATCTACGTTGTGCCACATTCCCAGATTAAGCCTCAGTTCTGTCAGATTAGACCCCTTCTGCCAATTGAGACTGAACCTACGAGACTGACATGGCACATTGTTGAAAAAAATGCAGGTAGCACGCAACACAGTAGCGTTTAGAATAAAACAAACAGAACTCATAGAATATATACATGTTATCGTGTAGCTCAATTACCCGAACCGGGGCACATATCTTTGTGAAGAAATGAAAATGCGTCATCAACAACAAAAAAAAAAACAAACAAAGGATGGGTCGCTGATCAAATTCTGAATACGATACCGAATCGATATACGATCACACACACACACACACACACACACACACACACACACACACACACACACACACACACACACACACACACACACACACACACACACACACACACACACACACACACACACACACACACACACACACACACACACACACACTGCAATATATAGGAAGCAGGTACCTGCTTCCTGTATATTGCAGTGGTTTTGCAATAAACTTTGGCTGTTAGTTCAGCGTCGCGTCTGTGTCCTCATCTCGTCCAATCTTAGGCGCTGTTTTAATCTTCATCTACGCACACGCGCACAAGCACACATGCACAGAGAGAGAGCGAGGGAGAGAGAAAGAGAGAGAGGGTGAAATAACAAGAGAAAGGACGTCTTTGTATTCGCTCAAGCACAAAAATATGGGAAACATGAAGACGATTCGTCACTCGTATCGATAACTCATACCTCTAAAGTAGTTTTTTTCTCGGAATTTTCACTTTCGCTTGGTCCAGAAGCAGCATCTTCTATTTTCTTGAAATGAGCATGGTTCTACGCCATTTTTTTTTCTTTTTCTAAAGTTTACTAGACACTTTTACAATGTAAATCGCTTCTATTCCTTGCATACTAAGCATTTCTTTAAGTAACTTTTACGTGCCGTTTGCACCCCTTCTCTTTCCTAGCGCTGAGTAGCAGGTCATAAAATTGATTAAGGCCGACCTCTCATCTTTTCTGCCATAATAAATCTCTATCTTCCTATCGTGCGCTGAGGGACCAGCGTATGCCTGTACAGGCACAACCAGGCTGCAGTTCTCTAAAGGCAGCAGTCTTCGCCAACTACACCACATTGTGCCTCGAGTATGAAGACAACGTATGTATGCCATATGGTCGTCGAGGATTCACTCTGTACGCTGACGTTCCGGGTCCTGCGCTGTATATCGCGTTGTCAATTGATTGGTCAATGGATGCACGAAAATCATCCCAGCTGTGTGTTCCACATTTGAAATGATTCCTTTTGTCCAATTTAAGAAGGAATGCTGAGGACCGCAGCTTCAGAACTGGACAAAGTAATAGACACTGAGCAGTGGACAAGCGGTAACTCGAAACTAAACTTCTTTGTCAATGACCTACCTATATGCAGGGTGTCCCAGCTGTCACGCAGAACGATTTTAAAAAAAGAGGAAAGGCGTTACCCGAAGCAAACCTACTGCATATTGTTCCTAGTATACTGGAGTGACCACTGCTATTTTTTCGTTAATGAGGTTTAATTCATTAGTCATAGTTATATTTGTAACTTGACAAGTAATCACCTAATTGTCAAATTGCCAATGAGGCATATCTAGGCATGCTCAAATGGCATCTAACTGCGGTGTTTTCAAGAACGTACTAATTACGTGCTCATTGTTTCCAGCTGATAAAGAAAGCTAGAGAAATATGAAAAATAACTCGTGACTACGCTCCCACCCGCAAAGGAAACGAGCGCCCTCAAATAAGCTTACTGCAAACAGCCGCTTTGCCTGCTGTTCGCTGCCGGAGGCAGCGTTCTGCATTTTGGCAAGGGCACAGGTCGGGTGCCAACAATATGCGTCGCAGTTTTGCTGGGATTCATTCCGTTCGATAGTACGCCACTATCATTATCCATATCTCACGGCCGACTGTCCTAATTGATAACGCGGCAGGAGCGCTGTTCTGATTACAGCCGGACCCTGTAAAACCAAGCGGTGCATTTCTTCGGCCAGGGAGTGTTAGATCGGACAATACAAATATTTTTTTTTCTTTCTGTATATTTTTCCTTGAATCTGGCTACCTCATAGCAAGCTTCTTTGAGGGCGCTGGTTCCCGATGCGCGCAGCGACCTAGTCACGCGTCACTTTTCATATATCGCGGGCTTTCTTGATCAACCGGAAAAAATGAGCGCGCAGTTAGCACATTCTTGAAAATAGCACAGTCAGATGCTGTTTGAACATGCCTAGATACGCCTCATTGACATTTTGACAATTAGGTGAGTACTTGTCGAGTTACAAGTACAAATATGTCTAATTAATTAAACCTCATTGACGAAAAGAATAGCAGTGGCTACTACAGTGTACTAGGAACAATATGCAGTAGGGTTCGCTTCGCGTAACGCCATTCCTCTTTTCTAAAATCGTGCTGCGTGATAGCTGGGACACCCTGTATATATTTTGAAAAGCAAATATTCGTGTTTCTAATTGATACGCCATAGATAGAAAGAGAGAGAGAGAGCGATACAAGAGCGAAATGTGGGGTGGTGACGTGAAGAGCTTCGGTGACGTGAAGAGGATGATGACGTGAAGAGCTTCGGCAGCCTGTGACATCGTGAAGGCGTCAAATGGTGACGCCATCACATGATGATGATTTTTTCGCATCACTCGCGTTGCCGCCGCCGACGGTCACATATCACGTATGATGGGACATCTAAGGCTTTCACCCTAATAAAAATACCACGAATAGTTTTCATTCGCGGAGCCGGTGGTGGAGGAGCCATATACCTCTGAGACGAAGGTAGTCGAGGACTACAGAAAATGCTCAGTGAAAGAAAGAACTGTTCGGACTTTCTCAAGAAAGCAGTGATGGCCTCCGCCAATTAAATGAAGAAAAGTGACTCGCCCCGAATAGCCAAGACGACTTCAAATAAATTAGGCAGACGCACTGCTACTGGGAGCGAAAGAGCTTGCAGCGACATTCAGCCCATCGATGGAATCAATAACTGAGACGCCCTTTTTGGGTGGAAGTGAAGGAAATGAATTTTGCACTACATCGCACGCACACACACACGCACACACATACACACACGCACACACACTAATCCCACTTTGACGACAACGGCGAAGCAATGAATGCGATAGCAGCAAATTGTAGTGTTATACGAAGTGAGACTGGCAGCTAACGGTTTTGTACCCGCTCTCGCGTAACTACAAAACGCTGGTGTATGATAATACGGCCGCTCCAGGGAGAGATGCTCTTCGCATAGTCACTTCGCGTCGAGAGTGCAGCATGTCGAAGGGTATACGAGCCGCCCGCTGTGATGGCTGTCGAGACAGCACGCTCGCCAGCGATCGCGCCCGCGCCCTTAGATTCAAAGCTCAAAGTTGCTGCTCGAACGCCACCTCCCCACCCCCATCGCGTCTTTTCATGCTCGTTAAAGACGGGCCGGGCGTCTCCTGTCTGCTTCGAAGGCAAGCCTCCCGAGCGGGGTGATGTTATCGTATGCACCCTCCGAGCGACGGAAAGGAGTCGGCTCGTTTGGTCTCTGCTTCGGCCGCGTTCGTCGCCACCGCTCACGCGCTTTTACCCGCGGTAGAAAATACGACGCGCGGGGGGATCTTATCAATTTGGACTTCATGCGGGATGGGCATGATGGCGACGGCGATGGCGAAAACCCGTCAAGACTGTCCATATAGGCATAATTGCTATCACAATAAACAACGACAGTAGTGTAATAAACGCTAAGTGGGTCACAAAGATGTTTTTGGCTGACGATATTCGAGCCGCTCTATAGCATCGTAACATCGTGCAGCTGGTCAATGTTGAGTATTATGTTTTATGCACAGAAGTTTGTGTTCCGAGTCGACCTTAAAGGCGGCGTAGCAAATTAATTAAATGTGAAAGGAATTTTTTTTATTTAGATATTTCGAAACTTTTGCTAATCTCTCTATAAATGATCCAGATCCCAGGAAGCAAGATGAGAACGTGCTTTCTGCACTTAGTGACGGCAAGGCTAGGTTGGTGTATCAGAACAAGAGAATATATCTCAAACAAACGTAAACTAAAGATCGAAAGTATCGAAACCCAAGATATAGAAAGTAAATAAATGCGTGCTGAATGGTCGCACAGGGCGCCGCACTGTCAAAGACAATCCCGCCGACAAGTGGGCTGGCGGCCAATACAGGTACGGTGTTTGCTAACACCGCCATGGTCTCCGGGCGACATATCCTGCATGGACACTCGCCTACTCGTTTTTAGAGACATGGTTCATTTTTCTGACAGGGGAGGGGTTGTTTGACGCCGCCTGTTAATGCACTCCTCTGCTCACTCACCCTCCCCCCCTCCCCCCTTGGCACGGAGAGATAACTTTTCTGGGGAATCTTAGAACTTAAAGTTGGAAGTTGTTACATTGCCCGCGCCTTATGCACGGTCATTACTCATACGTGGTGTAAATGGTATAACTCCCCTGGATTGTTTCCTCTCCCCTTGTGTATTTTTGTATCTGTTTGCGAAAGTTGACGTAGCCAGAAGTCAACGTTTTTTAAACCGTTTTATCCTCGTTTTCCGTGGTATATGTGCCCCATGTTAACGCCCCTAAGATTGTGAGACGAGATTGCATTGAGTACTGTTGGAAGGAACCATCGCTTCGGTTGTTGCTATTATGTTTCTTAATGCGAAGTTATTCGATCAAGTTTAGTGCGACGCGATTTACCAGAACAAAAAAAAGATGACGTTCCGATTATTAAACCCGGGCGAATATTCCGTCACATGTTAGCCTTGTGCTGGCAACAGTGTTTCTTTGGAAGGCGCAGACTATTTGAGGCTTCTATTGGGAAACTGGCTAATGTGCCCTTTATACGAAAGGAGTGTTGCATAGAGCGAAGACTTTTATTGCGATAGCCCACTCCGAGCGAAAGTTTGTCGTCGATGACATCGTTGCTGTGATAGCCCGCATTTTAGTAGCCCTGATATGAAGTGACAAGAAGAGAAAAGAAAACTATATATATATATATATATATATATATATATATATATATATATATATATATATATATATATATATATATATATATATATATATATATATATATATATATATATATATAGTCAGCTCCTTTGTTTCGAGTGTGAGATGAATAAACACAGCTGTATTGCTTAATTTCTCGCGGATTTTACTTATTATAGCCACTTATTTGTATCTTTTTATACCTTCGTCTGTTAATCCCCTTCCCCCAGTAAACTGCAGGCGCGTCTGATTAAACTTCCTGCCTTCGTTCCTCCTCTTCGTCTTGACGGCGAAAACAGAGCCATTGCAGACAGTCTTTAGGAATGGCGAAGCCAGCACGGGGCAAGGTAACATACAAGTATTTGTCAGTGAAAGCTCGAGCTCATAGACGTTACATTTTCGTCTCGCGTCGCTTTCCGCTGTGCCTGCTCTGCAGAAGTCAGTGCTGTGGGGGTAATCTCATTCGAAGGAAGACTTCACGCCGCGTAAGGTGCACGATCGTTTTCTACCGCGCTTCGGAACTCTAAGCGTATGTCGTCCGATCAGCCACCTGAGCGGAAAGGAGCGTTTGCACCTGCCAATTTCGATGGACATCCTCGATGGATTAGCCGGCTTGCCTCTATGAAAGAACGGTCAGTGTGTAGCGGCGCGAGCGCTTCATGCTCACGCAAGCGCGTTATACGGAGAGATCTCAGGAGAGGCTTGTTACAACTCTACAACTGCAGTTGCAGTTAGTGACAACCAGGGAAAGAAAAACGAGAGAGGTACCAGGAGGCCTGATAAACTGAAAAAAAAAACGAAGTGGTCCTCGCTTTTTTTCGGATTTCGACATCACGAAAGTGGTATGTGCCGATGGCGTTTGACTCAGCCGCTGCAGATGTCGCACACTTTGTTGCGAGTTGTTCACGCTTAACCTAGTGCTGGCGACCGACGAAGGGCCTGGCTGTACAAATGGGACAGCGAAGCCCAGAGGTCCCCCGAAGAGGCTATCGAAAGAGTGCTGCTGCAATAGCGATGAAAGAGCACCAGACGTTGAGCAACTCTTTATATTGCTACTTTTTTTTCTTTGTAGTTGTCTTTTTTACAAATGCGACCCAATTTAGCGTCAGTGACCTTTCCTTTTTTCTTACTTTCCGTAGAAGACGACCTTGTGAATGCTGCAAGTTGTACAATGACACGGCACCGTTAAAGTACAACTTTAGAACACACTACATTGCAATGAAATTACGAAGGGATGTAAAAATCTCAAACTGAAAAGGAGCGAACAATCTGGAAGCCTCTGCAAAATAGAAGAAAGGAAATGTTTTTTTCCGTGCCGATGCAGCTCTTGAAAACTGATTCTGGGCACACTGTAAAAGAGTGTCTTGAAAGTTCCCATGTCATGGGGCCTTACTCAGCATTTCATTATTACACATAGAGAGTAATCACTGAAGAGAAGCTAAGCCGGATTTTTCTTTTACACGCGAGTCCCATTTTTTTTTGCAACGCGTGTCTTGTTGGAGTGATGGCAGGGTTTGTGATTTTTTCAACTGCTGCAGCGCATCACGGGAAAAGAAGAAATATTTCAGCAGGCGAGATGAAGGGAGAGAGCGCTGTGTTCCTTCCTCTGGACGGCTCTGCTATTTCTTTTAAATGCGAAGCATTTCTTAGCGAATCTCAGACAATTTGAGCGTTTCTATCTATCTATCTATCTATCTATCTATCTATCTATCTATCTATCTATCTATCTATCTATCTATCAGCCTACGTATAGGTGCTCTCATCACGTATCTTGTCACGTATGTCATCAAATGCTTTCCTCCAGACACGTGTGTCACATAACCGTTTACCACGGGCCGCCGTGTACAGGTATGCGCCACAATTGATTGACAGTTTATGTCTTCCCAGGAGCGGCGAGAGCAGATATTGGTACTTTAAATGCGAGAGCGTTAAGAAAAACCGACATGGGCAGCGTTGACCCGACGAATGTAAAGAATCGAACCCGAGAATTCTGCGTGGCACTCTGGTATTCTACCACAGAGCCACGCCAGGTCTATAAACTGATCTGTAAAAGCGTCCTATGCAGGCGTAATGTCGGTGCAACGTCACTTGTGGTTGTGCTGCTGCTTATCTAATTTTACAAGAAAGCAATAAACACTACATACATACTCCTGCAATACAGGAATCATATGAGATTAACGTATGTGCTTCCAGTGTTGCCTCCGCTTTAATAGCAGTCTAACAAATATGACATTTGTATTCCTATGATTCAGCAAGCTATATTGAAGCATTGCTCTACCCCGGAGGAATACATTAACGAATGTTACGATGATATTCGCAGGATTACACCATAAAGTGCACTTAGTGTCGATAATACTGATGTATGTAATCTAACGTGAGGGCTGACATTAAGTCGCACCATAAGTTTCCCTCTAAACGCCAGTGTTTTCGACGTGACAGGTAAGCCCTCGATGTGCACACAGCTACTACACTTACAAAAACACGTCGATTCGCCTCGTAACGCTTGGCTCAAAGCCATGAATTACAGCATAAAAATACTTTCTGACTGCTTCGCATGAAACCGATTCCCACTATTCGTGGGATCTGCCGGATTTTTCCAGTTCAAGTACGACAAACCAACTCGCCAAGGCTTCATCACTTGTGGTTTATGAGTCATTATTCGTGGCGAAGCAGCTTAGGGTCTCGGCTTGTCCGTTGTGTGGTGTCCGTGCTCACAGCACAGCACCGTGTAAAATTCCCTAAAAAGTTTAGCAGTAGACTAGTATCATTCACAATTGTGGCAGAACAATATAAAACACCTGGAAGTACCAACCATTTATACTTGTCGGCAACTTAAACGTAGGCATTATGAACCTTAGGCCCTAACTTTTTCGTCGACGCTCACTGTCGGCTCTCATGGTGGCTAGAAAAGCGTTGCGATAGTCGAAACATATTTGTGTATATGAATAAAAGAAATGTTCACAATACACGAACAACAATCATAATTGTGACAAAACAAAATAAAACACCTACAAGCACAAACCCTTTTACTAGTCGGCGACTTCAAATTACACATTATGGACATTTGGCCCGAGCTTTGTTGTCGACTCTTTGTCACCTTATGTCAATCGATTTATATTGTATCGAGCTACACTCGAGTAACATGTGTGAGACACAAGAAGGTTGAACATTACACCAATATCAATTACAATTGAGACAGAACACTATAAAGCTCCTACAAGCACAAACACTTTATACT
This sequence comes from Rhipicephalus sanguineus, assembly GCF_013339695.2. NCBI lineage: Eukaryota > Metazoa > Arthropoda > Arachnida > Ixodida > Ixodidae > Rhipicephalus > Rhipicephalus sanguineus. The sequence continues at coordinate 149,756,798 of NC_051180.1, forward strand.
AGTCGGTGACTAGAACGTAGACATTATAGACCTTAGAACTTAGCTTTGCCCACTCGTCATCATTCACTTCGCGGAGATGCGTTCCATACCACGCATTCTCTTTCTGCCACAAAATAAAAATGTCAAAACACCACAAAAACACCGACATTAAGCGCCCATCAATCAAGCATATGACAGCACAATGCGCGCTTGAGTGAAAATACATGAGGACGCTGCGGTGCAAATGCGCATATAAGCACGTTCCAGACCACACATTCTTTTTCTGCAACGACTGGCTTGTGCAGTGCATGCCGCATCGATACGCTCTACGATGCATTTTGTATGACTGCAAACAAGCAACAAACACAAGGGGAACGTGCATACACCTCGGCTTTGCCAACTGCAGGCTAGATCCGATCGTAGAACCATTGGGTCTGCACTTCGCGGACCACAAAGCAGTAATAATGAAGGCAAAATGGAATCCACAACTCAATATGAGATACGAGTTATGACCAATAAAATACATTGTATATAACTGTACACACGCATTGTCACTCATTTACATGCGCGAGTGGGCGGTGTCATGGGAGATTCACGGTTACATAACGATCCCCATGCTTCGCCCGCTTATCATAATTCACTTCAAGGATATGCGTGGGTTTTTTTTTAAATTTACGATCTTGACAAAGTTCTTCAGAAACGTTACGGTTTATTGTACAAACACTTCACTGAAAAAGTTGGAACAATGAGAATAAGTAACGCCAAAAACGAATGTTGCCGCAGCATTAGCTTATTGTTGCTAAGTCACATATAGCTAAAGGGAGACAGTCAAATCATACGAAACGCCGAAATCGAAAGGAAAGAAGCCAGAGCGAAAGAAAGAAGGTTTTGTGAAGACGACGACACTAAAACGAATACACTAAAATGTATTGATGGTACATCAATCGCAAGCGAAATTTCAGCACACCATTCGTATGTACGTGTTTATTGTTCCTGTTCTTGTTTCGTAAATTGTGTATTAGTCCAATAACAATGTATAAAGATTCACAAAGTGGTCATTTCGTTATCTCTTTTTTTAGATGAAATCCTTGAGCAGACACTCTAGCTAGGTTCAGAAGTGATAATAACGAATGATACAGAGAGTTGCTGCGTGGCCAAACCGCGATGTCGTTACGAGCTATGCCATAGCGGGCGACTACTGAATAATTTTGACAATCTAGTGTATTTCACTGTGCAGACAAATCTAAGTACAAGGGCTGTCTTGCATTTCGCTTACACCGAACCCGCGTCTTCAAACTCAACTGAGTGACTCCTTTGCTAATCTTCCACGGCGAATTGGCTTCAAAAGTGAGTGATCACAGAGCGACTACAGGCTTGCAAAAATAAAGCAAAATCAAATGGCGTGAACAGTCATAGCGGTACTGTCGGTGCCAGCCGTCTCGGATGTACAGCACTTAAAAGTGTTTTGTTATTTTCCGGCGAACAATGCTCACAGTAATATCTGCTTGTCGACTTAAGCAAGTTTTATGAATGCGCCGTAAAGACAGGACAGTTCTTGGAAGAACAACACTACTGCGAACACTTGCGCCCCAACTTGGCTAGTGCAAAGGGCACTGAAAGGAGCACACTGACCTAACGCGAGGAACACATTTCTCACAAGTACCAATGGTCGGCATGGCTATCTCTCTAAGAAATTCATCCATGCCTCTATCGGGTCTGTTCGAGCCCAAAGACCTTTCCTCTATATAAACCTCACATGGGAAGCGTCCACAGCAGTGGTGAGCGCATTGCAGTTAGCAAATATGTGCTGCACTTACTACGGGAGACAGCAGCCACATTATGTGAAACATTTAGTGTGTTCAGTCAGCCATTCATGCACGAGTGGGTGCCGTTACATTGCATTATTTAGGAACACAACGTCCTCAAGGCAGTGAGGACCTGTGCGTCTTCGCCTGATTTACTGCCTCAATAAGTCGCACTATTCGCTAGCTCGATGTACGTGAAAACAAAATAAGAAAGAAATGACGATTACACCGCATATTACGATATGTGTCCAGTGAATGCAGGAATCATATCCTGGCAGAGACAATACCTATACGTTATTATTACAAGAATTGTCAGTATAAGCGCCAACTTTTTTATCTTTTATAAACTTTTAACAGCTAGAATCTATGTCTTTATAATGTGGCAAAACGCCGAAAGAGAGAGAGAGACCGGGAAAGGAATAAAACTTACGCTAATTAGTTACAATCGAGAGCTTGCATCATAGGCACGGAGGACTACCAAACAATTTTAACGCGTCATATGTGATATCATACGTTACTACAAAGACAAAATCATTTGAATAACCATCTTCCAAGACTTCCTTTTGATGCCGAAACTACCGCCGCGAGATCGGGCTATATGTGGAAGAACCGGCGCCAAGGTCGATCCAAATAGGTCGCGAAGGTTTGGACGAAAAGCGGTTCAGAAGCTATTGCCAGCGACATCAGCAAGGGGAGTTATGGTTGCTGCGACTGAAGCGCGATTAGGTGCGGACGGAACAAACACTAATAGCGAAAAACCAAGTTTCATTCAAGGGATAAGCAATCTCTATGTTTTACGAATCACATATTTATTTCCCAAGCGATATTGCGTAGGTGCAATGACGCAGAAAATTCTGATAGTGCGTAATTATTACGAAAAAAAAAACTTTTTCATTAGCGCCCTCTGAAGAGCGGCGCCAGCCATAACTATTCAGTGCAGCCGTTGCGGTGGAAGAAAAGGCGCGCTCGTAAAGTTCCTCTGTGACGAACGCCCTTTCACGTCTTCTGGTCTTCCACACTTGCATGCGTTCTCTGAATTATTGCGGTGAGAGTTTCATTTTTGCTGTGCGCTGGCTTGTGAGGAGAACGTGTTAAATACAGTGTCCAACACACAACGGGACGACGCGCATAACATTTAACGCCGAGCGCTTGCCTCGGTATGCGCGGAACAGACGTTCTGTTCAAGGATGCAATATCAACAGAAGTACGGCTGACGCGATGTCTTCTGAATAAGAAGCAGGAGCGACGGTTCAGAGTATTGTGCTGGTTGAATTTTCATGAATCAGTATTCCTGCGGCTCGCTTTCCTTCGTGAACACGTAGGGCCTACTGTTATTCGTGTTATCGGTGAGCACATCACTAAGATATTTATCGGGCTACACTTCGCATGCCTGCATACGTTGCACGTAACGGCAATTTATCGGATCACAAGTCAAAACGTAGTGCATGTGGTACATAGTCCACTTTTTGTGCTTATTGAAGCAAAACGGAAAGGCGAGCAAGTTGGTACTGGTTCATTCTTCTATAATAGAAGCGCTAAGACAAGAAAGGGGAGATTTCAATTGTGAGTAAGGGCTCTTGTTGTGCACTTTCTTGTTCTTGTCTTCTTAGCACCTCTGTTATGTAAGAATAAATTGTACTTATTACCCCCCCTTGAGAAACGATGCTCAATGTGTGCAGTATAATAAAATTTCCATTACTGGGACCACTGAAGAAAACTGAAATGTCCTTCTTTTGGCGTGAATAGGCGTCATTTCTTCTTTGAACTGAAGCACACAAACCATGTGAACTTTAAGGAACCTGCGTATGCACGAAGCAAACAGGGAATGCCACATGTATGAGAGGCACACTGCGGCTTGCTTTATACCATCTGCAAAGATGCCCCGAACGCCGAATAAAAGTTCCAAGAATACGTTTCGTGGTAAAATCAAGGCGAATTAAACAGCAGTACATCTAAACAACAATGTCTCGTCGCGAGTTTACATTAGTTTAGCTGTCAGTGGCTTCAATCGTGCTCGTCAAGGACCTTAGCGTGAAACCTTAGCGATCAGGGGCCTACGAATACTGCTCTTAGATCAAATTTCGCGCTAGTTACATCAAAATGACGTCACCTGTTTTCCGAATTTTCAGACACATCCACATTATTTTTAGATGCGAAGCAGCTGTTGCACTGGGCTGTGTCCGTAGTTCCATTGGCCACCGTCCCACCTAGCCATCTGAGCGTGCGCTCGCGCCAAGGAGAAGTCTTCTTACTCTTATTCTTCGACCGCCTTGATGATGATACGTGCAGAGCACTTTAGCGGCCCGGGCTGCCGTATGCTGTAATGGCTTGGCGTAGCAAAGACAAAACCATGTGTGCTGGCACGCGCTAGCGCATTCGGCCCTATGTAAGGGGCTGGGTAAGACGCTGTGGCCTCTCCCTCTTACACTCTCTCAGCAATCACGTGATGGCGTCGGGGAACGAGATTCTGGAGACACGCGATGAACCCGCGTGGCGTGCTCCAACGAGAGTTGGGGACGAGTAGCAACAACAGCAACTACAGTGAATTCATGGTGTTCTCCACTTTCAAGGATGCGTTAACATCGGGCAAGGTGCCCGTGATGAACGGAACCTTAAGTCGACCGATGCGCTGCTTCGCATCCCTACATGGTTCCCTTTAGTGGGAGATGGTGTAATTTTAACGCGATAGCGCTAGAGAGCTCGTTTCGCAGAAACGCGCCGTCGGTGTCGGCGTCGATACGTCGCTTGTGAGCGAAAAATCGTCCGTGACCGAAAAATCGAGAAAGATGCAAATAAAATAAACAATAAAAATCTTCGGTCCCATTGAGGATTGAACCCGGGCCGTTTTCGTGGCAAACAGGTGCCCTACCACAAAGCCACGATGATACTTCCAACTGCTTCGGGAAAAAAACACTACATAAAATGCCATGTAATGGAAGGAGTCTCAACGCATTTTGTTCGGCAGGTGTCACTACGAAAATGAGCCTATTCGGCGATTTGTAGGCGCATTGGCGAGGCCATAAAACTACGTTTTTTGCGCGACGCCATGTTTCGAAAAAAGCCGGGATAGTGCAGCCATCGCCGTTAAAAATACACACGAACTTTCAAACAGCTCCAAAAATGGACAACTATGTCCATCTAGCGAAAACATATCAAGCATATCTTATGAAGATGAACAAGCCAACTCCTTTCTAGAGGAGGCGTTGATCAAGCAAACAGCAAACATTAGATAGTGGGCTGCCATCTGTGAGGCACTGTGAGAAATATGTCTCGAGTCTAGCACAGGGAAGTGCTTTAGATCGAATACCTGTACCATTACTATAGATACATAGCGCGCGCGCGCTTGTGTGTGTGTGTGTGTGTGTGTGTGTGTGTGTGTGTGTGTGTGTGTGTGTGTGTGTGTGTGTGTGTGTGTGTGTGTGTGTGTAACAATACACATTAATAGGTATGGACTTAGTGGTTGAAGTGCGCACTAGGGGCCGGATTTCGCTATCGCGTTCGACTCTTAAAGGCGAAGCTTAAGGGTCCCCCAATTTTTTTTTTTGTTCAGTCGGAAGTGTTCCCTCCTCACGCAGATGGCGCTACGCCCAATAAGCAGCTGATGAGCCGCCATTTTCTGAACGTATCGGCTTCTATGGGAGCTTCGCTGCCAGTTACAATTTACGTTGCCGTGGCCGCGTGGGTGTCGATATGCACTCAGCGGCACGCACCCAAACGTATACAGCGGCGCTTCGCTGTAAGCTGTTTGGGCCGGCTGTCGGTGAATAAAGCGAGTTGACTGCTAATGACGATATATACGCCCTCCCTTGCCACATTACTGCACGAAGCCGGCCTAACGTTCGTATTACGTGTGAGTGAAGTGCAATCCGCCAATCAGTGGGGTGCTGGCTTTCGCTGACAGTCGTGTTTTGCACTGCTCTCCATGTTTTTTTTTCTTTTTTTATGCGTACGTGTTTACCTTGTGTTCTGCATATACCACGATATATAGGTTTTGCGCAGCTGAGCCAATGAAGTATTTACTTCTTGCTCTAGCGGCTACTAAAAAGAAAAATTTCTGCGTAATTAGTTGAAGTAAAACTTTGTGCACCCTGCTTTTCTGTTTGCATGAATACGTGTGCCGCCACAGAAGTGCGTGACTTTGAGTCTTTTTTGTGCTAACCGGCCTTGGCAGACGCGAGTTTGTGATTTGCGGGATCCCATAGATTTCGAAACTTCCAACGCTTAGCAGGTGGTTTTGCTGAAATTCTGCATTCACACCTCGACATTTAGTACATATTTCATTTAGGGCGACTTCAAATGCCCTATGTCGTGTTCTTCAACGACAAAGCGGCAGCCACATTGAAATCATATTGACGAATGGACGGTACAATGATTACACCTACACTCTAAGAAAAAAAAAGAGTATAGAATAGAATAGAATAGAATAGATGTTTACTTCATGAGCAATACAGATCATGAGGAGTGAGAGAAAAAGCTGCTTTTAGGCAGCTTGACAAAGCTCTCACCCCGTGTATCTTGGACTTCGATCAGCATTTCGCCACAGACACTATTAATACATAAATGGAATATATACAAGTCATTAAAATACCAAGTTTGCACACTATTATCATCGAGAAAAGTAGTACACAAAGAAAACAATACAGTGAATAAATAGTACGTGATGCTGCATACATCTTTATACAGTAACAAATTGTGAAACTTTTTAGTTTATTTCAGAACAAAAGAAAGAAACAGTCACAAAAATGGGGATAAAAAATAGAATAAAGCATATAAAATTATGTTATATGTAATATTGCTTAAGCCGGTCGAATGTGAAGTACTCTATATGTATGTTCTGTGCATAAAAATTATTTAGCATACTAGGAATGACACAACACAGCCTATCTTCACCATAGTTCGTTCTGCTGAGAGGCACATCCCAATATTCAAGATGCCTAGTGTGATAGCTACGCGCGTTTACTTTTAATTTAGCCAGGGTGCGTAGACTATGTGTGTCTCTCTTAATTTCATTCCGCAGTGCCAAACTTAGTTTAAAATTATAGAGGTTGTCTAAACTAATTAAGCCGTACTTCTTAAGTAACGGTTCAGCTTAATGATCGGGAGCAGTGTTAGCAAGTACCCTTATTATTTTGTTTGACTCTTTTCGGAGAGTTCTGACTTTCCACGTATAGGACTCTCTTTAAATAGTCCGGTGACTCTCTTGGTGGGTCAGGGTCGGCTCACTCTAGGAGAGTCCCCTGACCCTCTAAGAAGAGTGGAAAGACTCTCATCCGAAGGATCACGTTACCACTTATAGGGAGTCAGACGACGCTTGCCGGTAACACTCCTACGGGGGTCAAGTTACCCACAGCGAAGCGTCAAGTGACTCCACAAGTATTTTAAGCTACTCATTTGACCCTTGCTCTATTTTGCGCGACTACTGTTGAAAATAGTGGAGTATTTATTTTAAGCAAGTCCAATAACATTTGCCGTTCTGCCCAGCGACTGCAAAAAAAGAATAGTTCAGTTTTAGCATTATTTTAATAAAACTCGTCAAAACAACACATATTTTCCAGCAAAGTTATACAGAAAGCGCGAAAAGATGATCTTTGATTTCCCATGAAGAAGTTTGGGGATTCCTCATTTACCTGCTTCTATGAGCATAGCCAACTAAAATGTGTGACTGGTGTGCATAGTGCCATATACTAGTGCCAAATAAACTGCAGAAATAGGCATCATGTTTCCATCTTTATTCCTTATGATTAAGAATAAATCAAAAAGTGGTGACGGCTGGAGGCATCAGACTTGTGGCTTGCTAGGTTGTCGATCCTGTTCAGCGTGAGCACCATGAAAAACGGTATCTGAAAAGCAGAACGTGATATAATGATGAGAAAATGAAATTGCAGTAAAGGTTTGCGAAACCTACAAAATAAGTGGTTCACATACACACAGTTAAGGCTCACAACAAAACAACAAATGCAAACACGTATGGCAAGGAATCAAGTTTTTTGCCGTTATCGTGAAAACACAACTTGCAAATAGTACCTTTTGTAACACGTCACTTGGCGACAAACTTGCAGCACAAGATGATGTGAGCCTCTTTTAAACAACAAACGAAATTGGTTTAGGCTCCTTTGCGTGGGTGCCACTCACCTCTTTTCCTACGTCGTCTTGTCCAACCAAAAGAAATGTAGGACCGACTGCCTCGTTGACAGGGCAAACTCCGCTGTTGATTTTTCCATCACGAGCGGTGAGGCTCCAGACCAGAGCCGCACCTTCGTTTCCCCGAGTGTGGCTGTCAGCTGGAGGGAAGAGGTGGGGATGTGATCCGGGATTCTGGGAATAACCAAAACACACACACTATTTGTATTTAAAACCACCGTTTGTTCAACACACCGTTATTGTACACACATCTGCCACGAGTGTTTAGTTCAAATTTTGCAACGAAAACAAATTTTCACGTAAAAGGCAGCGGGAACCTCGTCTCGCAATAGGCACTGACTATACACGAATGAAAGCACTTTTTTCTCAGAAATCGCTTCAAAATTTGGTTTCACAATAAACAAGGTTTTGCGCCGGCTTACCCCGACACCCAAGCACATCCTCCGGCAGTCAGGGGACGCCGTGAGCGGTTACTGACCGCATGTTTTACAAACATAGCCCATACTCGGATAAACACATGCGAGTACGAGGCCCCGAACGACACCCAGCGCGTGCGGACGCCGTCTACGTCGACATCAGACATGTCATATGCTAGAACTAGCCCACATAACTCCCACAATCACGTACACTCACTTGATTCTGTTATAGTGTCATCGCAGATGTTGGAAAACCATGAAAACAGCAAACAGTAACGAAGGAAAAAAGTGCACGGCGGCGGCCGCAACAACGGGCGCCGTCGAAAGTCTCTAGCTTTTTCGCCTTACCGACGAGGTGTGTCCAACTTGAATGACTACTGGGTACGTTCTGGAAGCCACCGTACTATATCTGCACCTCAAACTACCGTCTTTAAGCCAAAAAAACCATTATATATAGTGCGTGTGAGCGTTTTGTACACAGGCTTTTTTTTCACGTTCCCACGCGCGGAAGCACGCAGCACACTCAAGGCCGACGGAAATGTTATGAAGTAGACTAAAGTGCATCTCAAAACGACATCTTGCACCTTCAGTAGTGCAGACACAACGTGCGATCAGTAAGAAATGACCCTTGACAATTGTTTGCATCGCTTACTTTATGGGAGCTTGTACAGCAACGCGCATAACGGTGGCAACTCGTTAACTGACAGCTTTAGTTGGGCATCCGCAACAGCCACGCGGACACAGGCTGCTGTTGGAAATGGCTGGCAGATAACTTTCGCAGAGCTGCTGCAGACACCCAGCTAAAGCTGTCTAATTAGTGCCTACGAAAGCAGTACATTCACCGTTAACTGGCGCCCGTTATCCGTATACACAGCTCCATGAATATTCCGCCCTGCAAGCGTCCCTTCGTGCACGGGGCCGAAGAGGCGCATTAACATGAAACTGATGAAACTTCAAGGAAAGAAGTGTTAATTTCAAGGGCTCGTTTTTTTTGTAATACACAATATTGTCACGTGGTCGTGACGTCGACGAAGACAGCAGTCGGCGTTGTCAAGATGAAACTGTTTATTTGGCCGAACTTGTGGCCGGGAAACGGAAAGTTAATTTACAGCAATACACACGGTATGCACTGATAGCGGCGTACAGATCGTCGACCGTCGATCAACTGACCAGCGCTGAAGCGCGTCGTCATTTAAACATGTGCCGTCGAATACTCCAGCGTTATCGCTGGCTGTCGTGCAAATTCTAGAATAAGCTCGAGTGTGCGCGTCTTGCGCGCAATCTTAACAAAACGATCTGCAATGATCGCGAAGGTTCTCGAACAATGAGGCGCGGTTCGCGCTTAGCGTTGCTGACAGTCTTTGTGCCTGAAAACCGAATACAGCAAAAGTAATAAAGAAACGCAAGTGGCAATGCCCCCCTCTGAAAAAGCATCGTCCCGATGTTTAAAACAAAACAGGCCGATGCATGCAACAATAAATAACAAGAATAAAGCAACAAAGTACAATAAACAATAGCACAAGAAAGCACAATAATAAAGTAAAATGACAGTCCTCAGATTTGCTAACGCGCGTAATATGGTTTGAGGCGCACGACATGGACGACTTCAGGTCGTGCACGGCGCCGCTGAGAGTTCGTAATGCCGTCAGGGACAACCTCGTAGTCGAGTGCGCCGAGGCGTCGAAGTACCCTGTACGGTCCGAAGTATCGTCGAAGAAGCTTCTCACTGAGTCCCCGTCGGCGTATTGGCGTCCATACCCATACACGGTCACCGGGTTGGTATTCCATGTGGCGTCGTCGAAGGTTGTAGCGGCGGCTGTCAGTCGTCTGCCGGTTCTTGATCCGTAGGCGGGCGAGCTGTCGTGCTTCTTCGGCGCGCTGTAAGTAAGCGGCGGCGTCGAGATTTTCTTCGTCGGTGACGTTTGGTAGCATGGCGTCGAGCGTCGTCGCCGGGCTCCTTCCGTAGACCAACTTGTACGGCGTCATCTGCGTTGTTTCTTGGACGGCCGTGTTGTAGGCGAAGGTCACGTACGGAAGGACGGCGTCCCACGTCTTGTGCACAACGTCGACGTACATGGCCAGCATGTCTGCGATGGTCTTATTTAGACGTTCGGTGAGGCCATTGGTAAGTGGGTGGTAGGCGGTGGTGCGGCGGTGGCTCGTCTCGCTGTATTTGAAGATCGCCTGAGTTAAGTCCGCAGTAAAGGCGGTACCTCTGTCTGTGATAAGGACCCCTGGGGCGCCATGACGCAAGACGATGTTTTCCACGAAGAACTTGGCTACCTCGGCGGCACTGCCTTTGGGCAAGGCCTTTGTCTCGGCGTAGCGGGTGAGGTAGTCAGTTGCTACGACGATCCACTTGTTGCCGGAAGTCGACGTCGGGAATGGCCCCAGTAGGTCCATCGCGATTTGCTGGAACGGCCGGTGAGGTGGTTCGATTGGCTGCGGAAGTCCCGCTGGCCTGGTCGGCGGTGTCTTCCGTCCCTGGCAATCTCGGTAAGTCTTAACGTAGTGGGCGACGTCGGCAGCAAGGCGTGGCCAGTGGTATTTTTCCTGTATTCTGGCGAGCGTGCGGGAAACACCGAGGTGTCCAGCCGTCGGGTCGTCGTGTAGGGCCTGGTGGACTTCTGGTCGCAATGATGAGGGCACGACGAGAAGGTAGTTGGTTCGAAGGGGCGAGAAGTTCTTCTTCGGGAGAACACCGTTCCGTAAGAAAAACGACGGCAGTCCTCGCTTGAGTACCTTCGGAACAACGGCGGCCTTGCACTCGAGGTACTCAATAAGGCCCCCCAGTTCCGCGTCGCCTCGTTGCCTTTCGGCGAAGTCGTCGGCACTTATAGTTCCGAGGAAGCAGTCATCGTCATCGTCTTGAGGCGGCGCGTCGACGGGGGCACGAGACAGGCAGTCGGCGTCAGAGTGTTTTCGTCCGGACTTGTACACGACGGTAATATCGAATTATTGAAGCCTCAGACTCCATCGTGCGAGACGACCTGAAGGGTCCTTCAAGTTAGCTAGCCAACATAAGGCGTGATGGTCACTGACAACTTTGAAGGGCCTGCCATAGAGGTAGGGGCGAAACTTTGACGTAGCCCAGAGGATGGTAAGGCATTCCTTTTCTGTTGTGGAATAGTTAGCTTCTGCCTTGGATAGTGACCGGCTAGCATAACTGATAACCCTTTCAAGCCCGTCAGTCTTTTGCACAAGGACGGCACCGAGTCCTACGCCGCTTGCGTCGGTGTGTAATTTCCGTATCGGCGCAATCGTCGAAATGCGCAAGTATGGGTGGCGTCTGCAGGCGTCGTTTAAGTTCTTGAAAGGCTTGCACTTGCGCCGTTTCCCACCTGAATTCCACGTTATTCTTCGTGAGAAGCGTCAGTGGTTCAGCGATACGTGAAAAGTTTTTGACGAAGCGTCTGTAATGGGCGCATAAGCCGAGAAATCGGCGCACGGCCTTCTTGTCGGTGGGTGGCGCGAAGTCGGCGATGTCAGCTGTTTTCTGCGGGTCTGGGATCACTCCAGACTTGCTGATCACATGACCCAGAAAGTAGAGCTCGTCGTACGCGAATAGGCACTTTTCTGCCTTCAGGGTCAGTCCAGAGGCCTTGATTGCTTGAAGTACTGCCTCAAGCCGCCGGAGATGCTCGTCGAAGGTCGACGAAAACACGACGACGTCGTCCAAATACACAAGGCACGTCTGCCACTTCAATCCGGCCAGTACGGTGTCCATGACACGCTGGAACGTCGCAGGTGCCGAGCAAAGACCGAACGGCATGACCTTGAACTCAAAGAGGCCGTCGGGTGTTATAAAGGCAGTCTTTTCTCGGTCTCTCTCGTCGACTTCGATTTGCCAGTAGCCGTCTTGAGGTCCATCGACGAAAAGTACGTCGCGTTGTGAAGTCGATCCAGGGTCTCGTCTATTCGTGGGAGGGGGTACACGTCCTTCTTCGTGATTTTGTTCAGGCGCCGATAATCAACGCAGAAGCGCAGTGTCCCGTCCTTTTTCTTCACTAACACCACGGGCGACGCCCACGGACTCTTGGACGGCTGGATGATGTTGTCGCGTAGCATGTCGTCGACTTGTTTCTTTATCGCGTCGCGCTCTCGAGTAGAAACTCTGTAGGGGCTCTGACGGAGTGGTCGAGAATTTTCTTCTGTTATAATGCGGTGCTTTGCAAGGGGCGTTTGTCGGACCCGCGATGACGACGAGAAACAGTCCTTGTATTGCAAGAGCAGGGTGTTGAGCTGGTCTTGCTTGGCCTTCGGAAGGCTCGGGTTGACGTCAAAGTCCGGTTCGGGAACTCTATTCGTCGAAGCAGGATCGGCGGCATCGAAGAGGGCGAAAGCATCGCTGGCGGCTACACATTCGTCGATGTAGGCAACCGTCGTACCAAAGTTGAGGTGCCTGTATTCGTGGCTGAAGTTTGTCAGCACTACCTTTGCTTTACCGTCACGCAGCTCGGCTATACCTCGTGCGACGCAAATTTGACGGTTCAGGAGTAGGTGCTGATCGCCCTCGATGACGCCTTCAAGGTTCGCAGGTTTTTCGGTGCCGACGGAAATAATGACGCTGGAGCGCGCCGGAATGGTCACCTGCTCTTCTATCACATTCAATGCATGGTTGCCTGGCATCGCGTGGGGAGGGAACGCTTTGTCTGAGGTCAGTGTTATCGACTTAGACCTCAGGTCGATAACGGCGCCGTGGTCACTTGGGAAGTCCATTCCAAGTATAACATCCCTGGAGCAGTTTTGTAGGATTACAAAGCTCGCAGGATAAGTCCGGTTATTGATAGTGACCCTCGCCGTGCAGACACCAATCGGCGTTATCAGATGGCCTCCAGCGGTCCGGATCTCGAGGCCTACCCAAGCAGTCCTAACTTTCTTCAACTGTGCTGCGAACGGCCCACTGATGACGGAATAGTCGGCTCCAGTATCGACGAGAGCGGTGACGTTGTGGCCGTCGATCAGAACGTCGGTGGCGGCGGCGGCGTCTGGCGACCGTACTGCGGTGGTGTGTCGCCTTGGCGTGGGCGTAGAGGAGGAGCATGATGGCGGGCTGCAGCAGCATAGCTCATAGCTTGCGCCTGCGGCTCTACTAGCTGAGGCGCACCGAGTGAATGCTGGATCTCCTGGCGTGCGACGTCGGCGATGGAATCTACTTGAGGTTGCGACGAAGGTAGAAGTTTTCGCAGCTCCTCTTGCACGATTGCTCGAATCGTCTCACGCAGGTCGGTGGATCCCAGCGCTTGAACGTCGGCGTAGCTTGTGGTCGAGAAGCTGCGGTTGTATTGCCTTGTTCGCATCTCAAGCGTTTTCTCGATTGTTGTTGTTTGGAGACAAATTCTTGGACGGTATTCGGCGGATTCCTCATAAGGCCAGCGAAGAGCTGTTCCTTTACTCCTCGCATGAGGAAACGAACCTTCTTTTCTTCAGGCATGTTGGGCTCAGCATGGCGGAACAGCCGGGTCATTTCTTCCGCGAAGATGGTCACGTTTTCGTTCGGGAGCTGAACCCGTGTCTCCAGGAAGGTTGCGGCCCTTTCCTTTCGGACGACGCTCGTGAACGTCTCCAAAAAAGCACTGCGAAAGAGATCCCAGGTTCGAAGCGTGGACTCCCGGTTCTCGAGCCATGTCCTTGCTGCTTCTTTCAGGTAGAAGTACACATGGCGCAGCTTGTCGTCGGCGTTCCAGTTGTTAAATGTTGCGACCCTTTCGAAAGTCTCGAGCCAGGTTTCCGGGTCTTCGAATGACGACCCGCGGAAGGTTGGCGGCTCCTTGGGCTGCCGGAGTAGGATCGGCGAAGGCTGCACGGGGTCGGTCATCGTCGCTGCGGTCGGTGTTGGGACTTGGGGCTGCCTGGTTTGTTCGGGAAGGAGCCCGTGCTCTGGCGGTAGTCCCTTCTCCCTGCGGCTTGTTCGACGATCCGGGTTTTCTTTGCCGTCGTCCTCCTCGCGGCTCGGGCTTGGGTCAGCGCTTCGCGGGGGCGTCCGGATCATGGAAGCAGCAGCACCTCCACCAGATCTCACGTGGTCGTGACGTCGACGAAGACAGCAGTCGGCGTTGTCAAGATGAAACTGTTTATTTGGCCGAACTTGTGGACGGGAAACGGAATTTACAGCAATACACACGGTATGCACTGATAGCTGCGTACAGATCGTCGACCGTCGATCAACTGACCAGCGCTGAAGCGCGTCGGCATTTAAACATGTGCCGTCGAATATTCCAGCGTTATCGCTGGCTGTCGTGCAAATTCTAGAATAAGCTCCAGTGTGCGCGTCTTGCGCGCAATCTTAACAAAACGATCTGCAATGATCGCGAAGGTTCTCGAACAATGAGGCGCGGTTCGCGCTGAGCGTTGCTGACAGTCTTTGTGCCTGAAAACCGAATACAGCAAAAGTAATAAAGAAACGCACGTGGCAATATTAATGAGAACTAACAGACAATAATGCAAAGGAAAGTATAGCGGATGTTTTTAGTAGTAAATGTAAGGTAAATGTGAAGAAAGAAAAGTGGACGAAAAGATAGCTTGCCGCGGGCAGGGACCGCACCTGCGACCTTCGAATAACGCGTCCGATGCTCTACCAACTGAGCTACCGCGGCGGCCATCCCCCCGTCCACTTTATAGGGTATATATGTACATTTAAACGTGGGAGCGTCAGTCAGCGGCGCAAGTAGCCATGACGGCGAGTGCGGAACAGTCTTTTTCTACCTGTTGGCGTCACGTAGCACGTGAACTTATTACGAGCTGGCACCTGACCAATAATCCCTCGCATACTACCTGAAAGCATCAAGTCTTCCAGAACGAGGCCCTCGCTATGAATGAAGGAAAGAAGTGTTAATTTCAAGGGCTCGTTTTTCTTCGTTATACACAATATTAATGAGAACTAACAGACGATAATGCCAAGGAAAGTATAGGGGATGTTTTTAGTAGTAAATGTAAGGTAAATGTGAAGAAATAAAAGTGGACGAAAAGACACGCAAAACACGCAACCCGCGCAACCAACGCAACCGCGCAACGTATTCCAATAGACAAGGAGACTGAGACGACTGAGAGAGAAGGCGAGCAACGCGCCACAAACGGCGCCAAAGGGCAAGTGCGCGATATGTATGGCGTATACGGCGGCTCTTTCATGATGGAAGCCAATCGAAACGCGCTTCAGGAGCGTCCTAGTGACTCCTTCCGAAATGCGAACTCTTTTTCTCTGCCTGTACCTTCCAAAAGGGGTCACATGGACGCCCGAAGAGAGTCACGGTTCCATGACCCTCTTTTGACTCTTTTTTTTCTTAGAGTGTAGTGCCGTACCGACACGGCCATGCACTCATTTATTAGAGTGCATACAAGCCTGGGAAGGTGAAGTGTCTGTGTATATCGTGTAGGCATACGTACAAGCATATGATACTGTGCTAACGCAACGGAATAAGCTGCTCTCTGAAGACGTGCATGACGTTAGCACACATGTGAACACGGTGTTTCTAGTAGACGACGCAAGGAACCATCCACACGACGGGGTTGCATCCACTCGCCACTGCGTGCCGACTCTGTTCGATCTCGAGGCCAATAATCGGACCAATGCGAGATTCAATTAGATTTGTTTTATGTGCTAACACAAGAGGGAAGCTACCTGATTTACATGAAGACAGAATGTTCGTTGGCAGCGCTGCACTGAAAAACCCCGACAAACCGTAAACTTCTGAAAACAGATTTCCATAGCTGTAAAATAAATACTGATTTTTAGTTGTGATTTGCACTTTCACATTCCGTTTTATTAACAACGTGCGTGCTTAAATAAAGGTATTGCAACCATTTCTTCATTTTTGTAGTTTCTTTTCGAATTCTCAAATACAGTTGTCTAAATGTACTCTGCGAATATGATAACACGCGAGCACGCTTTTTTTTCGTACAAACTCTGTGAAACAAGCCCCCTTGTTCTGTTCCTAATACCGTCAAGCGCGCTCAACGATTTCTTCGCAATCGCGCGATTGCACCGCACAGAGCAAAAAGACAGCTCACAAAGAACACCGGCAAATATATGCATCGATTCCTGGCTCAAGCATCGAGTTTACTAGTGCTCATGCCCCATTACCGTTGTTATGCAGATCTTGCTTCGCGTGTCCTCAAGCCGGTTGTTTGTCAGGGCCGCCCCGTCTCAGTCGTGCCGCCTACTTGCGTATACACGACCTGCTGACGGTCTTGTTGACCAGGTTTATCGAACAATCAAGCCGTGCAAACATGGCCCGTACATACGGGAGTCTCGTGGATATTTAAATTGGCTTTTCTCTGACAATACGCGAGGAGAGATGACTTTTCCTAGTGTCTGGACAAACAGTGAGAGCGTAGGTCGCTTGAATTGACTTCTGGCGCAATATACTACTGCAAATCTGGCAGAGAGAAACCTACCTGCAGGTCAGTTACGAAAATATTGCTGGAGAGATTTCATGTTGCATGGGTAGGCCAGGACAGGCTTCAAGATGCGCATGCAAGGAACGTGGTTTCCGTATGGCAGCCGGGTGCTGTTAGTTACTCTTCCACAAAAAAATTTTAAAATCTAGCCGGCAAAATTATTACGATATTATTGTTTCATGTCGAGTATCGAGATCGGCAGCATCTAGTGATAGAGCAACTGAGAGAGAGAAAGAACCTGCGATAGCTGCTTTGTTAGAAACAGGAATAATTTTGTTCACCTGCAGAATTGGCTGTTGCGCAGCTGCAAAATTGAACAGCGAGCAACGGATCAAACATACCCTCCTTTCGACGAAAATCGGCCATTTGGGACTATTTGCGATCGGACTTCATTGTGGTTCCTTCCCTCCTGCGGAACATTGAGGCTGAACGTCAGCAGGTCAAGGGTTACCCCTACAGTTAACGCTGCAATGCTTAATATACCATAAGTGGTACGCCGATTTGACACTTCTAACTTCGTATATATAGAGCTCACATTTTTAGTAACATTTTTGATAAGCTGAGCAGTTTTTATTTGTATATAGTTCAGCAAACATAATAATAAATGATTAATTGTAGTTATATTGAATTTCTATCCAAAACAACTGATTGCCTCTTTTTTGTTCAACTATTCACTCCGCGGTAAGGCTTTTCCAATCAGCAGGATGCTTTAATTGGTCTTGATGTGCAACACTATTAGGGTGTTAGAGAGCTGAACTGCCTGTTTCTGTAGGGAGCACGATGCATAAAATAAAATAGGCTAATCGGCCCAGTATAGAAGTCAGATTAAGGGACATCTGCGGGCGTAATTGTTCCGGTGTGTTCAAGACACCGGAACTATTTTCAATTTTTCGAACTCAAAATTCATTAAAAAACATAGCTGATCCCTCCGTCATAGGAATCGGTATAACACGAATGTGAAACGTGTCGTCACAGAAGTATTGTTTATGCGTAGTGCGTATGCGAGCTTGTACAATGTATCTTGGCGTTTGGCAGCTATAGCATCGTTTGACGTGGATGCAGCGACGTTGACGCCTAGTTGCATATGTCCATCGTGACGACTAATGGCCATGGCGTGTGGTACCTGAAGTTTTTAACATATACCTGGAAACAGCGTATCGTGAATCCCATGCAAATGAGATCAACACACACATTAAAAACACTGGTACTCACTAAGCACTTCTTCAAAGCGCCGTCAATAAGGAGAGAAATGGCATGGTGCACTCCCAATTAGCACGGTAACCTGCGCCTTGCTCATGCATACACTACGACACTGCGCTTCATCAGCACGCGAGGCAGAGGTTCGTAGCTTGAGCCGCGAACGTGCGCAGGCGTTCCACGTCCCGCTGGCCTCTGTATCACTCCACAAAGGCACGGAAATCGACCGTCGACATCGTGGCCTTTCGGCAGCGCTTACTGGAGCATTTTTAGATGCGTAGAAGCTCTTTGACTACTACTACTCGCCTGTGTAACGCTGTCCGTCCGTCCGCACAAACGCGATGCAACGCGCTTTCCTCGGCGCAGGTGTTGGAGTGGTGCCAAGTAGGTCACGCCGCAGCTGCGCGTTGATGTCACGCGCCCATCGCACGCTTCCCTCGCAGGTGCGCGCGTACGTAACTCTCTCCCTCACTCGCCGAGCGCCGCAGCTGCCGGCTCGAACGCCCGCTCGCCTCCCGCGTCCGCGTATCATACAAACGTTTACACCAGTAACGCTACACCGAGTCTCGCTTCAAATGAATCTTCCAGCGCTCACCGCAATACCCGTGCGCAACGCTGCTGCTTCGCATCCCATCAGCGTTCCCTCAGGAGATGGTCCAATTTTTTTTTTATTTGTCGGTGTTGGTGCTATCGTACTAAGATCGGCGGCGAAAGACTCTTGGCCCATGTGGAAGCTGCACTACTCCGACAACGAGGCGTCACATGCTAACACGAAGCGAAAGGCAATAACGTAACTGTGCCTAGGGTGACTCCTTGATGCTAGTGCGGCCAGTGTTTTCGCTGGCATCAAAACGCCTTAAACATGGCCTTCGAGACTGCGCGCCGGCGGGCAATCTCCGAGGCTATGCTTTAAACTGCGTCGTCACCAAGTCTTTCCCTAAATGTCATGCCGGCGGCACCACACCACCCCGCCTAGCCCCGCCAACAGGGCACCGTGAGATAGAGAATGAGTGAGATATAAGCCACGTTTGTGAAGTGGTCACCGGTAACCTCTTCCTCCGTAGCGTTGTCGGTAGAGCGCAGGGCGCCTATTGTCGAGGACAGAAGTCGCAGGTTCGATTCCTGGCAGGGGATCTTATTAAAGCTTTTTTTTTCATTCTGATCTCATAGCGTGTATTTAACCAACGTTATATCCGTGACGGAAAACGTCACTAAAGTCCAGGTCGGCCCAGATAAAACGCTTTTGTGTTAAAAAGGGGTTTCGCATTGACTAGCTTCAGAAGTATTGAACTGTCGCCCATATTATAGCTTCTGGAGTGTCGCGCGGCCCCTTCATTTCCATGACTCATTGTTCAGCGAGCAGTGAGGTGCATTTATTCTCAACGCAGGAGTCCAGGCGGCTACCTCATAATTTCCCGCAAGTACCTATTAGTACATGGTCACTCTCTCCTTCCCATGACAGCACTGAACCCAACTTCGGTAGTCATGAGACAATCTGTATAAAATGATATGGTTTTCAGAGCGCACCTCTTAGACGCCAATTCTTGTATTGAGCGTCCACGTACCTCGTCCCTCTTTGTAACTGATCGAACGAGCACAGTGAGAGCCGAAAGCGAACGCGGATAATATGGCGAAAGGATGATGAGGAGAGCAGAGGACCGCGCGAGAACACGAGATGCGCCATATTATATGTCAGGGGCATCAAACACGCGGCCCGCGGCGCCCACATGACTGTCCTCGTCTCACATTTTTTTTGTACTTTCTTAATAAGTTTGCTCGTGAGCTACACATGATTGGTATAAAGCATTGTTTTCTTGAGGCACTCCATGGGGTCACCATGTGTTGGCAGTTATAACGGCCAAACAACTCTGTATTTCAAGATATGCGTCCCGATTTTAGTCATTTTTGAGATCGGTATCAACATGTTGGAATCCTGGTACCAAATATACTTCAAAACTGACCTGCATGTGAAATATGGAGGAGATTTCCCAAATTGCAACGTTTGTTGGAAATTTGTACAAACTACACCCCCGCCCGCCCTCTTACCTTCGTCACTGCCCCTGCCCTGCGGGACTCAATTGCGTTACTGCGGCCCACTGGATGAAGTGAGTTTGAGACCCCGGCTATATGTGATCCTATTGCAACTTGTCCCCCCAGGAAAAACCTAGGAGTTTTACCGCAGCAAGAAGGGCCGGGTAGCTGGACGTCCACTTCAGTCATACTGCTACTCTAACCAATGCCTAATATCTAACACAGATCCCGGCACACACACGAACACATACCACAGCTCAGGTTCTGCGACAGTGAAGCAGCCCACTCTGTACCACAAGGTATCGAATGCAAAGTCAACACACCCATCAATTCACGCAGGCCGCAACCAAAGAAAGGAGCGTGGAAGGCAGTTTTGTCCAGCTCGGATAAGAAGACTCAAGAGGTCCTTGTGCAACGGGTGACATCAGCTCGCGCCATGGAAATCCTGGCTAAGGATCCTTCTTGAAATACGCGGCGCAAAGTTGCAACTGTTGGCGTTCTTTCAATGTTATCGTTCGTTCTGTCTCTTCTTGTTTCTTCTCAGTTGCAGCCTTGCGCCACGTATTTCAAGTAACGATGCACCAACTAGCCCAACATAACGTACTGCTAACGACCCTACTCGTCGATTTTCTAAGTCAAACACTCAATAAAATATTTTATTCGCTGCTTCTTTGTACAGGCAACGTGGATTGCGTAGTACTTTCTGGAAGCAACGCGATTATCCTGAAACCTTCGGTGAGCCATATGTAAAAACTGATGTTCTTGACCATCACACCCGATCTTCGCCAGATGTTTTTAGAGCGCGATGGAACTGGTGGAACTCGTCTCCTGCCGTAGCTGCTAAGCGAGGTGCCCAAGGAGACGCTCAGCGGTGCCGGCGTCAAAAGCCACAGTTGCGCGCCGCCGAAGTAAAGGCTTGCGATACACTTGCACAGTCTTCTGCTTTCAGTAGCACGCACCGGTGCAGCACATCGTGCTTATGTCCACTCACTTCTCTCACCAAAATGCTTCTTTCATGATCATCAAGGAAATGAAGAAAGAGTGCTTAAAAAAACATCAGCAGATCCCGTACTTTGTGGGAATCGGTTCCATGCGAAGCAGTCAGCGAGTAGTTCTATGCTGCATGCATTCTTTTACTTCCAACCAAGCGTTACGAGGATCGACGTGTTTTTGTAAGTGTGCACACCGTGGGCTTGCCAGGCACGTCGGCTACGCTGGCGCTCAAAGCGTAACTATGGGCTGACGTAACGTCAGCACTCACGTTAGAGTACATACGTCAATATTATCCAAACCATGTGCACTTTACGGTGCAATTATGTGAATACCATGCGTAGCTCTCGTTAGCTTGCTGAAATATATCATTGCAAATGTAATATTTATTACACCTCTGGAACAGCGGAGTCAACACTGGAACCACAGACGTAAACCTGACATGAAGCCTGTATCGAAGGAGTACATATTTAGTGTTTATTGCTTTGTTACAAAATTAGATAGCCAACAGCGCAACCCCAACAGACGTAGCGCCGACATTTCGACAGCAAAGGGTGTTTTGGAAAGCAGTTTCTAGACCTGACATGGCTATGTGGTAAAATACCTGACTGCCACGCAGAATGCTTGGGTTCGATTTCTGCTGGGATCCTAATTTTCATTCTTTGCATTCGTCGGGGGTATGCTGCCGATGTCGGTTTTTCTTAATGCTCTTGCATTTAAATTACCAATGCCTGTGTTCGCCTTTCTTGGGTAGATATAAACCTTCAATCACCTGTGGCGCATACACGTACACCGCGGCCAGTGGTAAACGTGTATGTGCCACACGTATCTGGAGGAAAGGGTTTTACGACGTACGCGACAGGATTTTCACGTTATTCTGGTCATGACCACACAGTCATATTAGTGAAATCCTCTGACCCTCCAATGTCAATTTTGGTCTACACCAAGTTAAGGAGGCGATCACGAGAGCACCCAGACGTAGGCGGCTAGATAGATAGATAGATAGATAGATAGATAGATAGATAGATAGATAGATAGATAGATAGATAGATAGATAGATAGATAGATAGATAGATAGAATGCTCAAAGTGTCTTGGGTGTGCTAAGACATGCTTCGCAATTTAAAGTAACAGTGGAAAATGGAGAGTTGCTTGTAAATGTACGTACATGCATGTCTCTATGAAATTATTTGCCTCCGAATGTCGCGAAATTGAACCACGGTTAGAGCTTCGCCCAAGTTTCGTATTAAGGAACCTCACAGTCGTGGGTATATTTTATTCATTATCGATACTAATGAAGGATGCTGAGTCTATATGTTTCATTATGCAATTTCTTTCTGGTACAAAATAAAGTTTTTGACATTTTAAACATTAACGTGCTTTTTCGCAGGAAAATTTTTCGTAAACTGAAAGTGCTACAAAGCAAATCACAATACTGTGGAATTTGAAGCGCATGGAGTTAAGTGAGAATAGATGTTCTACGTTCCTTCTAATCAAAATTATAGTATGTTGAATTTTCTTAAGTTAAATCCCGGCTTCATAGCGACTCGCTCGCGAATTTCGAACCCTTTAAACAATTTACTGACTTTACTGCGTCGTTTTCCTTCTTTATTCGCGATTGTAGAACTTCGTCCACGTCAGGAAGCTGATCGTTATGCGCCAATACTGCCACGAAAAGTATGTTTATTACGTCGTTTGGAGGAGTGTCCTGGTCTGAGCAGCTGGGGTGCCCCCGCCCAGATCTGGGCGACCGTTCCTGGCTTCGATCGGGCACTTTGGCAAGATGGATGGGACTAGGTCGACAAGCAACAGAGAAGACGAAGCAATTGGCTAGAAAAGAAAAAGAGGTTCCACAAGAAAGAAGAAACAAGCAATCGTAAATACACCCCGCAGAGGGTAAACAAAGGGCTCTTGCGAGGGCCGCCGACGGCACTGTGGGTCCACTCTTCAAAGGTGGGCGTGTCACTGGGCACGCGCACCAGGAACTCTCCAGCTCACCGCTGATGACGGTCACCGCGTGAAATTGGCCCGACGAGATCGTCCTCTTCGTAGCGTCGTCGCTGCAGCACCGCTTGGTTTTGATGTGTATTGATCTGGTTTGCACCACATCATGTCTTTCTTTTTCTTTTTGGGCACTTCGCGAAGTCAGGAGAATACGCTTTTTTCTTGATAGTTGTTTACGGAAATCGTGGCCTTCTCCGACTTGTCGCCGTAGGCTGGCCCAGAAACACTGCCTGCGACTCTTCGCTCACCGACTTCATCGACCGAAGGCGGTGCTGCGGGTACTCTTGGGCGACAAACTCAATAAACCCGAAGTGCCTGCGTTCCGTTTACTTGTGCTTTGCTGACGAATTACGGCCAAACAAACGGAGTTGGAGGAAGAGGTGGCGTGGACACCTCGTTCTTCTTGCAGTCATTCTGTTTGCATTTATAATACAGGAGTCACAAAGACTATGCTGTTCTTTGCGGAAGTCGTCAGTATGTTTGAAGGTGTTCACATTTCGATAGGATGTTCGATGACATAGTGGAATGACTGTCATGGTGAGGTCGGTGCTTCTTACTACGTACAACTACATGAGACAATGCACTGCGAAAAGAACAGGACCCACTGCACGTGGACAGTGTGTACAGTTTGGGCCAATCTTATGTTAATAGCCAAGTCGTAAATCCGTAGAAGGGGCTGCACGTGAAAGCGGTGGCACTTCTCTACTTTAGTGATTACAAAATTCTTAATAAATGCTAAGCATTTCTTAGCGGACCAAATGCAGTTTTATCATATCTATCTATCTATCTATCTATCTATCTATCTATCTATCTATCTATCTATCTATCTATCTATCTATCTATCTATCTATCTATCTATCTATCTATCTATCTATCTATCTATCTATCTATCTATCTATCTATCTATCTATCTAAATGTAGCCACCGACGTCGGGGTGCTATCGTGATCGTCTCTTTGACTTGGTATATAACAAAACTACCATAGCTGGACACGAACATATGACGAACGTGGTTCGCAGGTGATGACAATATTATCGTGAATAGCCTGTCGCGTATGCCATGAAACCATTTCCACCAGTGACATGTGGCACATACCCGCATACGACGGCCCGTGGTATGCTGGTATGCGCCGCAGGTGTTTTGCAGTCACTAGCACGGACAGTGAGAATATACTTTGGAAATCTTTACATGACAGCTTTTAAGAACGAGGGTTGCGCAAAATCATGTGCCGTCGTCGGCGGCGTTGTCGATGAGCGATAAATCCCCATGGAAGCAACGCAAATGCATGGTTCCAGCCGGAATCTAACCCATGCAATTTTCATGGTAGTCAAATATTCTACCACAGAACCACTGCAGTGCTTGAAACTGCTTTGCGAAAACACCCAAGAGAAGCGTCATGTCGGGGCAACTCCAATTGTGGCTGCTGTGTTTCCTACCCGCTTTTATAACATGCGATGAACATTAAATATGTACTGATGTGACGAAGCACGTATAGTCAACTTTGCTCGTATATACTGAGAACCGCTACTTATATTATGGAGAACACCGCACCACAGCGTCCACTTTCTTGCGAAGCAAGTGACATTGCTGCTGAGCGAGAGTGTTAGTGAGACCCCTTGGTATCCTTTACACGCCAGTGTAGCCGACGTGCCTGTCAAGCCCACAGTATCCGCAAAACTGTTAGACGTCGATGCCCCTCGTAACGCCTGGCTCAACGCAAAATAAACTAAATAAAATGCTCAGCTTGTATAAGTGGCGTAAGAATGGAACCAAGGCCGGAGCTGGGCGGCCTTCCTGTTTTTCTTGATTATCCTATTTCTTTCTCTTTCTCTCAGTTTCTCTATCTCTTTTTGTCTCCGTTTCCTTCCATTTTTAAAAATTTTTCTCTATCAACTTCTGTCACTTTCTCTTTCTCGCCATTTCTATATTTTTTCTTTCTTCCCTTTGTGTGTCTATCTCTCTCTATTTCTCTCTCTCTCTCTCTTCTTTCTTTCTCCTGTCTTGCTCCCTGTTTTTTCCCTCTCTTTGTTGTATCTGTTTCTTTCTATGTTTTTCTCTCTCTGTCTATTCATTTCTCCCTATTTATATCTTTATCGTTTCTTCCATTCCTTTCTCTCTATTTCTCTCTTTGTATTACTTTCTGGCTCTTTCTTTCTCTCTTTCTCTTTCCTTCACTTTCTCTGTACTCGTTCTGTCGTCCATGTGGGCTATTGCATCCTACGCCGAACAAATCTGCGCAGCGGGATAGTGTGCGCTGGGCGAACGTGTCTGGGGAACGAAGCAGAAGATAAAGATGACGAAGAGAGCTCGCGCTGGCCGTGTTATTGCGTTGCAGGCGCTGATGATGATGATATCTGTCAACGTGAATTGGTCGATTGCCAAGCTTAAAAAGCTGCGCTGTTATACATGCCGCATAGGCTGCTACTCGCTGACTGCTTCGCATGAAATCTATTCCCACAATACGTGGAACCTGCCAATATTGTGCTCTGTATTCTAAAGAACGAATGCCCCTATTTCTCAAGAATGTATATTTAAAAAACCAGCGTTCCAGATACTGCGTTTAGAGTTCAGGAAAATTGAAGTAGGAAACACAACAAGTTTATCATTACAGTAAAAGCTCGTTAATGCGGATTTCACGGGACTAGAAAGAATGTCCGAATTAACCAAATGTTGAATTATCGCGAGTGTCAAGAAAACAATGAAAAATGTGCATTACATCAATGCACTTTTATATTCTGGTTGAATACGCGCATTTTGCTCTTGTTATTTTGTTGAAGACATTTGCAAAAGTCGCAGTTTTTGTCATCCCATGACTTCAATCACAATGTGACCGCAGCGAAAGACCTCAGTCTCCTAATGAACCCAACACATGTCTCTAGACCGCTCGCTTGTTGCATACCGCCACCACCAACACCCCACCACGCGCGTGAGGATGAAGCGTTTGCCGGTAAAATGGCCGGCAACTGATCGTTCGTCTATCGTAATCTAGCAAGCGAGGTTTGCGCAAGAATGCGGACCTCGTCTGCGCATCTGTTCAGACGTTCTTTAGACCTTTTGGACAGACACCAGCCTTTATAAAAAATAGTTTTACATACGCAATAGGGGATATTCAACATGTACTGCGCCATCTGGTGACAATCCGATGCACCATGGTTTGTTGGGCGCGCAAACGAAACCAGTCGCATATCGCAATCTTTCAGGTGCTAGCTACTGGTTATTTATCTTCGTTCTGCGATGACGTCCTAATGCTTCGTGCGCTTTTCAGACAGCGACGGAGCCGTGACAATGCCGGAAACAGGTGACACTATTTTTAGTTAAATGTGTCCGTTACCTGAAGGAAAAAAAATCACAGCATATCCACGGAGTGAATGATGATGAGTGGGCGAACCTGCGGACGTTCATCGTAAACCGTGAATCTTCCGTGAATTCTGCCCAGTACATCATCACCGACGTGAGATCGGGCGCGTTATACTAAAGGTTCGATTATTATGACGACTTGCAGCTCACTTTAATTTTACATGTACGCTGTGAATTTTCATTGTTTAGAAACCATTGCTTTAGAAAACATCTGGCGTCTTTCGTTAAGCAGCTGGCGCTTTTCGTTTTGCTTTAGAAACATCTGGCGTTCTTTTTCGTTTTGCTTTTACAAAACATCGGGCGTCTTTCGTTGGTTTATTTCATCAATCAACGGCGTTTTGAACAAATGTTTTATTGTTTAATCACGCACAGGAGAAATCCCAGGCACTACCTTGGAGGAACAATGCTTCTAATGGGA
>NC_051180.1:149783631-149822343 GCF_013339695.2 Rhipicephalus sanguineus
GTTGCTGGAATAACTGCTACATGCTTTCTTGAATACACAAAATTCTAACTACCATAGAAGGAGATGAGACTTGTCTCATTGTTGGCTCATCTCCCTTCTATTGTTGTTGTGCATCTTGTGTATTACAGAGGTAATTTGACATATCTTTCAATTTAGTTGCGCAGTTGCAGTTCGTGTTAAGCTTTTTCATTGAGGAAGCTTTCCAGGGCATACAGTTAATGTTGCTTCCTGTGCAGTTAGAGTTGTGGCTGTGCTGAAATGACCTTAGTACTTTTCTCATATACGGTAGAGAGTAATCATGCATCGTCAAGGTCATGTGCAACATGGGCGGATCGGGGTAGTTCAGAAAAAATAAAATAAAGGTTGTAATTGCAGAGCCTTACCTATTAAGACATTTTATGAGTGGAAAGCAGCGCTTATAAGATGGAGCAAGAAAGGAGATCACAGCTTTGATTAACAACCAGATGTGTTGATTCTTCCAGTCTGCATTATATACTGCACCACTAACGCAAGGAAACAAAAAAGAAGTGAAGGCTCAGCCTGTGCAGAGGCATCAATCAATAGGACAGCAATTCGATTTCCTTCGGAAGCAGGGAAATCAAGGGTAGGCTTACACATGCCTTGCCACTATTGTGGATATAAGTTTCTGAAATGAGACGCACTCATCTTATCGTATCAAGAATAGCGGCAAGGCATGTGTAAGCCTCCCTTCGATTTGCCGACTTCTGAAGGACATGGAATTGCCATCCCATTGATCACTTTATTTCCTCTGCGCAGGCTGAGTCTGTTTTTTTTTTCTGTTTCACTGCGTTACTGGTGCAGTATATATGTGCTGACTGGAAGAATAAAACACATTTGGTTATTGGACAGTGCCATTGGGGGGGGGGGGGGTCTGTGTCCTTTCTTGTCCCGTCTTTTTAGCACTGTTTTCCACTTGTAAATATGAACCAACCAGCCAAAATGAGTACCCTACCTTTAAAAAAGGATGCCTGGGTTGGCCTATTGAAAATCGGTTTTTTGCTTCTACAGAAATTCCAATGTAAGATTTTGCAGTTTTAAAGACCTTATGTGCGGCCTTGTGCAGATTGACCTTGGCCGAGGAATTTTAATGGAAAACCAGAAGTGGCAGTGGCTTCCAGAAGAAACCGAGGGCTCCCTTGCTTTCTCAGAGAGAAAGAGCAAAGGCACTGTGGCGCATCGAAAACCTGCACAACTAGAGCATCCCTGGTTCACCATGCTGCTCTTTCATCAAAGAGGAAGGTCATCATCCTCAGTGAAGCTTCATGCACTGAAGCGTGAGTCTCTGAATCATATTTTTGTTCTGTTACAGGCAGAAAACACTGAGCTTCAGCCAGGATGTCTAGAATGAGTAAGGGTGACAAGTGTGGAGATTTTCTTGCCGGGCAGTGTCGCATTTTGTACCAGTGCCGTTAGTGGCCGTGAGAGGTGCCGCTGTTTAGAGTTGCAGATAGCCACAGCTGCCGTTGCAGATTACCGTGGCCTTGTCCGAGACCTCAGTAAATGTGCTAGTGTGCTCAGTCATTGCTTTGTGCACTGCCAGAGCATTTGACACCACTTGTTTTTTATCCGCATCATTCCGATGTTGCCACAGCAGCTGTTTAATGTGGCCCATCACCCCTGTGTAGATGCTCTCCCAGTCTGCACACGGGTTCTTGTAAGCAACATCAGGAAAGTCTTCTTTCGGCAGCTTGTCCTTCCACTTATGAGTGCATGCCTCAGTTGGTTCACAGAAATGTCAGCAACCTCAGCGTCATAGTTACACAGCACGCATGATGAGGTCTCACTTATCCTGTACACGTGAGGTATGGAAGCACGTTTCTTCTGTTGGGCACTGGCAGGCTGGGAGGTTTTGGACAAACTGTTTACCACATCTTTTAGGAACGCAGGAGTGTAACTGTTTGTCGGAAAGTCCCTTTCGCTTTTCTACATATAGGAAGTCAGGTCTTCAGGTTTCGTGCAAATACAACATAACGATCCAAGACGACAACTACTGACCTTGGCAAGCGTCAGAATGACGCTTGCCAAGGTCAGTGGTTGTCGTCTTGGCTGGTACATTGGCTGGTACTTGAACATTTGGCAAGCGTCAGAATGACGCTTGCCAGATGTTGAAGTAGCAGCCAATGTATGTACTCTTTCTGTAGACGTAGAAGGAAAGTGCTCCATTGTTCCTTTTTGCCAACACATCCCAAAAAGGCAGTTTCTAGTCAGCCTCCACCTATCCTGCGACCTCAATTAGATCTTTATAGTTAGTTGTGTGATGAAGCTTCTAAAGCAGCCAAGCTTAATCACTCAGAAAAAATAGTCTACATAATACACCATAATACTTGGTGTTGTGCTGAAAAGCGAGGGCAGGCGGGCTTTTCCAGCCGCTGCATCATCAGATTCACAGTGGTCACTGAGACAGGCACCCATTGGTGTGTTGCGTACTTGCCTGTAGTGGGCTTTTTCAAAACTTAAGTAGGTGTTACCCAGGCAAAAAACTGAGGTGCCTCCTCAAGTCGGGGGCATCAGTTGCAGACCTTCCTTGTTGGGCCAACCAGTGCCAAGAGCAGCAGCATGCACCCCAGTGTTCGTATTAGTCCGAATGTAAGTGAACAGAACTGTACACTTCCATTCCCATTGACATGGTTGTTGACAAGCAAGTCCACTGCTCTTCAATAGTTGCTTCTCTCTCTTGGTTCCTGCTGTGTATCTGACAATGCAGAGGCTCCAAAATAACTCTCACTTTTGGTCCAACGCCAAGAGTTTTTGTGTGCTACATGGAGGATTTTTTTTGCGTGATTAAGTGTTTTGCTTAGGAGCTTTCACCATGCATCAAAACAACCAAGCAGATTCCATTCAGTTCACGGGGGTGATAGGGCAGACCACATGCCAGCTTTTTGGATGTGTTTCTAGAAAGGGACTTGGCACATTTTTTCAACGTTTACAAAAAGAGTACGCATACTGACTGTCTGGACTTCATGTCCCTACATCCTGACACTCGTCAAAGAAAAGTACTTGCCTTTCCATTGGACTACTCACATTTGCACGAAATCTGAAGACTAGACTTCCAACATGCAGGCAGGACCTTTTGATGAAGGTTACCCTCCCGAGTTCATGAATGGTCTGGGACACCGTTTGCCCATTTCCAGCCTCCCCGTTTTTGACATGGGAGTTGCGCTCCCTTTCCTCGAGTGCAAGTTATCACAGGTGCTGTGTAAATATAACATTGGGGTTGCTGAAATTCCCATGTGCAAACTGTGGCACGCACTCGTAAAAGAAAAGGACTAGCTGCCAAAATACTTCTCTGGCATTTTGTACATCTCCTGAGCGGACTAGGTAGGAGACCGTGTCTACCTTGAAGAGATAGCCAACTTTAACCGCAGTTGCGCCAACATAAGAACGATGCAGATAAGAAAAAAGTGACATTAAAAGCACTGTCAGAGCACACAGCAACGACTAAGTACGAAGTAGTCGAGGTGAACTCTAGCGTAATGACAGAAACTGGAAGTCACACCTGTATCTGTAATTCCTTGAGGGTGATTCCATGAGAGATCGTACATGCATGTCCGATCGATATTTTTGTTTTGTCAGGTTTTTTTTTTATGTCTTGCGTGGGTACATTCAGTGTCCATGCAACTGAAATTTCTAAACTCTCCCAGCGGGGCAAAAAAAAATGTGGCGGCATGCAATACTTACCGCAATATTTTCCAACTTACGAACAAAGCAAATGAGGACATACGATATTGAAACCGTGTTTTGACTGACTTAAGTGCTCTTAGATAAAAAAAATTGTAAAAATTGAGACCAGAGTTTTCATTTTCTGAAATGAGCTTTTTTTATATAAAATCTTGCTTCTTCAACTACTTTTTTCTTCTTTTGCATGGCCTGTAGAAAACAGGTCTTTTGCAAAAATGTTGCAAAGGCTTTGTTTTATATTCGACACTTTTTGGCGTTTCTCTGTGAAATAGCAAACGCATCAAGGCACATCAAAGTTTGCAAACTTTTTTTACTTGGGCCGTGTTTGCCATTTTTTCACATTTTTTCTCTGTTGAAGACAGCATAAGGAAAGCATGGATGTAATTCAGAGTGACACGTATTGAAACCAGCAGCAAAAATTTTTTACACGTTTATAACTCACGAAATTCGGCTGCGAAATCTGAAAATATTGTGGTAAGCAAAAAGGGACACCTGTGCCGTCACCTTCAAATATTTTTTTGCCGTGCTGGGAGCGTTTTTTGAAATAAAATTTTCGGTCCCATGCGCTTTGAATGTGCCCACACAGCACAAAAAGAAACAGACAAAATAAAAATATCTCCTGTACATGCACGTTCGAGCTCTCGTGGAATCACCCTTGAGATATGTTAATGACAACAGACAATAATGCCAAGGAAAGTATAGGGTCTCATAGCGAGGATCTCGTTCTGGCAGACTTGATGCCTTCAGGTAGTATGCGAGGGATTATTGGTCAGCTGCCAGCTCGTAAAAAGATCACGTGTGACGTGATGCCAACAGGCAGGAAAAGAGTGTTCCACACTCGCCGTCATGGCTGCGATCGGCGCTGACTAACACTCCCAGGTTTAAATTCACATATATACTTCAAAAAGTGGATGAAGGGATGACCGCCGCCGTAGCTCAGTGGTAGAGCATCGGACGCGTTATTCGAAGGTCCCTGCCGGCGGCAAATTTTCTTTTCGTCCACTTTACTTTCTTCACATTTATATTCTAATTACTGCAAATAACACCCCTAATACTTTCCTTGACATTATTGTCTGTTAGTTGTCATTAATATTGTGTCTAACAAAGAAAGAACGAGCCCTTAAAAGTCACCTTTCTTTGAGATATGTGTGGTTTTGGCGGTGCCCTTTCTGCCAGTGCTCTCAAAGGCAGAGTGTAACATTGAGTGAGTTGGTACAAAGCTTAGTGAAATATTTGTGGCGCAACTGAGAATAAGGAAGAAATGTGAGCAAAGACAGGATAGGGCTCTGGACTTTCAACTATTTTATTTTCCGCACATCACCCAAATATATGCATAATTTTTCAGAAATGCGCACACAGACAGGGCACATGACATGTAAACTATTGCACAGTGCTATGAAAAAGTAAGCATGCACTCTTGTACAGAAAGATCGAAGGAACACTGATGCATCCATCCTCTTCTGTATGTGATACGCGTCAAGCACTTCACTTGCTAAGGTTTCCTTGCTTTTTCCTATCACATGCATTTCTCCAAACAGTGGTGTGCAGCAACACAAAGCACAATGGAAGGCAGGTGTGAACCCACACCATTGTTAATCGATAATACATGGTCCCTTAGGTGATTATTAATGTAGCGGCCGGTGTAGCCTATGTACACTTGCCACAGCTCAACGGCATTTCGTAAACGACACCCACCATGCAACGCAGAACTGGCCTGGTGGGCTTCTTTTTGCACAAAAGCTTGACTTTTTGTGAAAAGATAAGGGCACATAGCTTCGACAGCTTGTTGGGTGCCGAGAAAGCAACTGGAACATCATGCCTGTATGCAATTTTTGTTGGAATTGTGGGCAATCTTGTGCACGTAAAGGAGAACCAGTGCTCTCTTTCTGCACGGCCTCGGGCTGCCTGTTTCATCTTTTCAACTTCTGTAGCAAAGATTCGAACACACTGGTCAAGACCACCGAAGGAAGCCGGCGCTACCAGCCTTGAAATCTGTAACTGGGAACTGTTGTCCATAGTGTGCTCGCACGACTTCAATAACGCTGACCGGAGACACAGTTTCGCATAGCTCTTTTCATAGTTTTTGAGTGAGCATATTCATAAGGCAGAAGGTCCTTATGGGCACAGGAGCTATACATTAGCACGAATGTATAGCATTTAGTAACAGGTTCATGTCTAAAAACTGCAAATGATTGCTGACCAGTTCTGTGTTGCAGGGTGGGTGTTGTTTATGAAATTTCATTGAGCGTTGGCAAGTCATATATTGGCCGAATCGGCTGCTGCATTAATGATTGCCTGAGGGAGCATGTATTGTCGATTAAGAATGGTATGGGTTCACACGTGCCATTCCATTATGCTTCATGTGGCTGTGCACTGCTGTTTGGAGAAACGCATGGGTAGAAAGCAGAGAAACATTGACATCTGAAGAGCTTGAAGTGTATCACGTACAGAAGGAGATGGATGCATCATTGTTCCTTCAGTCTTTTTGTACAAGAGTGAATGCTTATTTTTTATAGCACTGTGCTATAGCTTTTTTTGATAGTGCTGTGTGATAGTCTGCATGCGCTGCGCCCTGCCTGCGTGCATATTTCTGAAAATATGCATATTTTGATGATGTGCGGAAAATAAAACAGTTGGAAGCGTTCCCTTGGACTTACTAAGGTTTCCTGGCATGGTTTCTATGTGCTGTGATTCTAACTAAAGACTATTCAGGGTGATTCCACAAGAGGTCGAACATGCATGTCTGGTCGATATTTTTGTTTGTTTTGTCTGGGTTTTTTTATATGTTATGTGGGCACTTTCAAAGTGCAAGGAACCAAAAAGTTTATTTCCAAGAAACACTCCCAGCGCGACAAAAAAGTACCTGAAGATGGCGGCGCAGGCGTCCTGTTTTTGCTCATCGCAATATTTCCAGACTTCATGGCCGAATTTAGCGCAAACTATAAATGTGTTGAAATATTTTTCTGCAGGTTTTAATACTGCATTGCTGTGAATTACATTCATGCTTTCTTTATGCTGTGCTCAAAAAGGAAAAAATGGCAAACACAGCCCGAATGAAAAAAGTTTGCTAAGTTTGATGTGCCTAGGCGCGTTTCCTCTTTCATGCAGAAACTTCAAAACAGTGCCAAATATGGAAAAAAGCCTTTGCAACATTTCTGCGAAATATCATTTTGCTACAGGCAGTACAAAAGAATAAAAAATAATTAAAGAAGCGAGTTTTTTCTAAAAAGCTCATTTTCAAATAATAAAATTAAAAAAAAACTCCCGTCTCAATTTTGACAAATTTTTTATCGAAGAGCGCTTATGTCAGTCAAAGCACGGTTTCAATATCATATGTCCTCATTTGCTTTGTTCACGAGAGAAATGACCCTTGCTGTGTCACTTCAGTGCCATTGATGGTTGTTATCAGCTTGCATTGTGCGTAAATCAACAGTTTTAATTATTTTGCTGCAGAAAAACTTCACTCTGGTGGCCTGTCTTCAAAAAAAATGTATTCTTAGATTTTATTTATCGAGCGTGTGCGAAGGTGGGCTGCTTCCGCTCTCTAAAGGGCTAATGCGTACGCAGTTTGCAGCCTACAACCTCAACTTATCCCGCCATTATTCGCTAATCAAGAGCACGTGAGACAACGCGAGCACATGATTTAGGTGACTTTGCCATAGCTTGCCTTGCACACCAAACAAAGCATCTGTATGTAGCGACTGGCCAGCGTGCTGTCATGGAGGTGCTTTCTCACTGCCTGCTTCTTTCCCTTCCATTACATGCATTGAACGCTCTAACCATCTTCCCCATTCGACACACACTATGCCTAAATAACATTTGCAAAAAGTTATCTTAGCGATTTCCGAACCGTTTATTTCGCTTCCTGCTATCACATGTTTTTGGCGTCACAAACAACGTCTTCCTGTATCATCTCGACCTTTACCTCAGCGTTTCATCTGCCAGAAAACGTGCAGTGCGGCATCATTAAGCCATAAGTGGCCAAATCTGCCCAATTTATGATGTTTTGTCGGCATTTGCTTAAGTGCTTTCGCACATCGAAAACAGCAGAGGTCACTGGTGGCGCCAGATGGACATTATTCTTAATTTCAACAAGTGTGGCGCACACATTGATTATCACCGTACAAAGCCTTTAGACGTCCTTGGGTCATAGAACACGCGTGAAAGCATGAGCAGTTCTGGAAACTCATTCATGACAGCAGCGCAAAAGTGAAGGAATGTGTGCGACGCTGTTCAGTATAAATGTTTTGGCTTGGTCTAGCTGTTCACTACACTA
Organism: Rhipicephalus sanguineus; assembly: GCF_013339695.2. NCBI lineage: Eukaryota > Metazoa > Arthropoda > Arachnida > Ixodida > Ixodidae > Rhipicephalus > Rhipicephalus sanguineus. The sequence continues at coordinate 149,791,607 of NC_051180.1, forward strand.
GATGCGCGCCACCCCTGGGTATTCTGTGCCGATTATTTATGCACTCACAAAAAGAAGATTGCTGAGAAAAACATTTTCGCTGCGTGAGTTTTTTTTTTGTTGCTATTTTTGTTGCCTACCTGCGGAAGCTACTGCCACAGGCCGAGAATATTCGCGACATCTACTAGGTCTGCTACCATTGCTTTATGAGTCTTAAGGAAAACCTGTCTACATTTTTGAGAACCGCGATGAGGTAGACCAGGCATTTTTTCCTTGCAATGTCTTTCCGACTAACTTTCCCGTTGGTAATACGTTTCAGTTTTTGTACTCAGTGCGAAAATTTCTGCTCACACAGCATTCGCTTCTGGCCTATTTCAGATGCTTTCCACCAGAGGAGCAGGTGGGAAACGAGTTCTTCCAAGGGAGCGTCTACCGATACCTGGCGGGCAAGCTGAAAGTCATCAGAAGGCCGAATGAATAAATCGTTGGTGGTTCATCTGCATGTACAACCATCAACTGTTGTGTGCACCTTTTTGCAGATCCATATTACTTAGTCACAATCTGTGCCAGTAACACATATCAGTAACTGGCTTTTTGATTGAGGCTTCTTTTATGATGTCTGAAAGTAAGGCATTCTGCATCCAATTAATTACTTCATAAACATGGTTTCATCTGGTTCTACAGACTATATTTCAAGAGAACATGCAACAACACCGAACAAAATTACAATTCAAACGTGTCAAAATATGTATCACGAACTTTATTGTGGTAATTAATTAGCTGAGCAGGTCTATAGCCATGAATCAAGGCACATTGTCGGCGACTCTACTACCAATATCCACACTACTGTGCTGCGTGTATATACCTACATTTCAGTTATATTAGGATATCCATCGATTTTTCTGCGCGATGCAGGACCAAATATTTCAGTGCCGCATCTCCGTATGATACGGATGATCAATATCCGTATCTTACGGATTTCCGTATGATACAGATATCCGTGGTCCTTCCCTATTGAAAAAATCCATATGTACGGAGTCCGCAGATACGGACTTATTGGAATATGGAATGCCATATCACCGTATCATACGGATATCCGTATCTTACGGATTTCCGTATCATACGGATATCCGTATCTTACGGATTTCCGTATCTTACGGGATTTCCGTATGATACGGTGATATGGCATTCCATATTCCAATAAGTCCGTATCTGCGGACTCCGTACATATGGAATTTTTCAATAGGGAGTCAGCGCCGCCAGTAGCCATGACGGCGAGTGTGGAACACTCTTTCTGCCTGTTGGCGTCACGTAGCACGTGAACTTATTACGAGCTGGCACCTGACCAATAATCCCTCGCATACTACCTGAAAGCATGAAGTCTGCCAGAACGAGGCCCTCGCTATGAATGAAGGAAAGAAGTGATAATTTCAAGGGCTCGTTTTTCTTTGTTATACAGAATAATAATGAGAACTAACAGACAATAATGCCAAGGAAAGTATAGGGGATGTTTTTAGTAGTAAATGTAAGGTAAATGTGAAGAAAGAAAAGTGGACGAAAAGACACGCAAGACACGCAACCCGCGCAACCAACGCAACCACGCAATGTATTCCAATAGACAAGGAGACTGAGACGACTGAGAGAGAAGGCAGAAGCGGCGCGCCACCCCGGCGCCAACCTCGTCTCCGTCGGCGAGCAACGCGCCACAAACGGCGCCAAAGGGCAAGTGCGCGATATGCATGGCGTATACGGCGGCTCTTTCATGACGGAAGCCAATCGAAACGCGCTTCAGGAGCGTCCAGTGACTCCTTCCGAAATGCGAACTCTTTTTCTCTGCCTGTACCTTCCAAAAGGGGTCACATGGACGCCCGATGAGAGTCACGGTTCCATATGACCCTCTTTTGACTCTTTTTTTTCTTAGAGTGTAGTGCCGTACCGACACGGCCATGCACTCATTTATTAGAGTGCATACAAGCCTGGGAAGGTGAAGTGTCTGTGTATATCGTGTAGGCATACGTACAAGCATATGATACTGTGCAAACGCAACGGAATAAGCTGCTCTCTGAAGACGTGCATGACGTTGCACACATGCGAACACGGTGTTTCTAGTAGACGACGCAAGGAACCATCCACACGACGGGGTTGCATCCACTCGCCAATGCGTGCCGACTAGAGGTGTGCACGGGCTCCGGGTAGCCCGAAAGCCCGAGCCCAACCCGGCCCGCGGGCCGGGCTCGGGCGGGCCGACGTATTTTCACCTCGGGCCCGGGCCGGGCTCGGGCTACATGGAGTTTTATCGGGCCGGACTCGGGCCCAGCGCAAAGCCCGACTCAAGCCCGAAGTATAGAGAATGAGCGGGAATTGTTTTCCAGCACGCATACAGCGCCTTTACCGTGACCGCCCTTTACCGCTTTTCCTTTCCATTCGCTACTTTAAACAAAAGGGGAGCAGGTAAAGCACTGCCCCTGTTGCACTCCGACAAACAGAGAAGTAACTACACCTGAGCTAGCGACGGCGCCACGCGACTGTTCGCGTTAGATTTAAGGCCAAATCCCATATGAGTGAAAAAGCACGCGACAGCGACGACTGACCCGACGTAGATCGCCTTCGTGCAAGCTGACGCTTGCATGGACATACCCTATACACGTGACGGCTTTAGCGAGCTAACTTCATTGTTGCTGGCATGAGACTGTCTACTTGTAATCTATAATCTGTGTAATAGAGCCTGTTCGTCGTGTGTCGTTTGATCATATTTGATATGCTCAATAAAATGCGAAGTTACCGGAAAACGATGTTTTGTTTGCGCAGCGAACCTTCAAAAAACCGGGCCGGGCCCGGAATTGTGTTTTCGTACGTCGGGCCGGGCCGGGCGGGCTCGCAGCCCTTTGCTGTCGGGCTCGGGCAGGCCTTCGACAAAGTCGGCGGGCCCGGGCCGGGCTCGGGCTCGGAAATACGGCCCGTGCACAGCTCTAGTGCCGACTCTGTTCGATCTCGAGGCCAATAATCCGACCAATGCGAGATTCAATTAGATTTATTTTATGTGCTAACACAAGAGGGAAGCTACCTGATTTACATGAAGACAGAATGTTCGTTGGCAGCGCTGCACTGAAAAACCCCGACAAACCGTAAAGTTCTGAAAACACATTTCCTTAGCTGTAAAATAAATACTGATTTTTAGTTGTGATTTGCACTTTCACATTCCGTTTTATTAACAACGTGCGTGCTTAAATAAAGGTATTGCAACGATTTCTTCATTTTTGTAGTTTCTTTATGAATTCTCAAATACAGTTCTCTAAATGTACTCTGCGAATATGAGAGCACGCGAGCACGCTTTTTTTTTCGTACAAGCTCTGTGAAACAAGCCCCCTTGCTCTGTTCCTAATACCATCAAGCGCGCTCAACGATTTTTTCGCAATCGCGCGATTGTACCGCACAGAGCAAAAAGACAGCTCACAAAGAACACCGGCAAATATATGCATCGATTCCTGTCTCAAGCATCGAGTTTACTAGTGCTCATGCCCCATTACCGTTGTTATGCAGATCTTGCTTCGCGTGTCCTCAAGCCGGTTGTTTGTAGGGGCCGCCCCGTCTTAGTCGTGCCGCCTACTTGCGTATACACGACCTGCTCACGGTCTTGTTGACCAGGTTTATCGAACAATCAAGCCGTGCAAACATGGCCCGTACATACGGGAGTCTCGTGGATATTTAAATTGGCTTTTCTCTGACAATACGCGAGGAGACATGATTTTTCTTCGTGTCTGGACAAACAGTGAGAGCATAGGTCGCTTGAATTGACCTATAGCGCAATATACGACTGCAAAGCTGGCAGAGAGAAACCTACCTGCAGGTCAGTTACGAAAATATTGCTGGGGAGATTTCATGTTGCATGGGTAGCCCCAGGACAGGTTTCAAGATGCGCATGCAAGGGATGTGGTTTCCGTATTGCGGCCGCTTGCTGTTAGTTGCTGTTCCACAAAAATTTTAAAATCTAGCCGGCAAAATTATTACGACGTTATTGTTTCATGTCGAGTATCGAGATCGGCAGCGTCTAGTTATAGAGCAACTGATAGAGAGCAAGAAGCTGCTATAACTGTTTGTTAGAAAAATGAGTACTTTTGTTCACTGGCAGAATTGGCTGTTGTGCAGCTTCAAAATCGAACAGCGAGCAACGAATCAAACATACCGTCCTTTCTACGAAAATCGGCCATTTGGGACTAATTACGATCGGACTTCGTTGTGGTTCCTTCCTTTCTGCAAAACATTGAGGCTGAACGCCAGCAGGTCACGTGTTGTCACTACGTTTAACGCTGCAATGCTTAATATACCATAACTGCTACGCCGATTTGACACTTCTAAATGGATATATATATAGAGCTTACATTTTTAGTAACATTTTTGATAAGCTGTACAGTTTCTATTTACATATAGTTCAGCAAACATGATAACAAATTATTATTTGTAGGAATATTGAAGTTCTATAAAAAACTGACTGTCTTTTTTTTTTCAGATATTCTCTTCGCGGTAAGACTTTTCCAACCAGCAGGGTGCTTTGATTGTTCTTGATGTGCAACACTGTTAGGGTGTTGGACTGCCTGCTTTCTGTAGGGAGCACAATGCATCATATAATATAGGCTAATCGGCCCAGTATTGAGGTCAGATTGAGGGACATCGGCGGGCGTAATTATTCCGGTGGGTACGAGACACCGCAACTATTTTCAATTTCTCGAAGTCAGAATTTTTTAAAATACATGGCTGATCCCTCCGTCATAGAAATCGGTATAAGACGAATGTGAAAGGTGTCTTCACAGAAGTAGTGTTTATTGCGTAGTGATGTATGCGAGCTTGTACAATGTATCTTGGCGTTTGGCAGCTATAGCACCGTTTGACGTGGACGCAGCGACGTTGACGCCTAGTTGCATATGTCCATCATGACGACTAATGGCCATGACGTTGTGATACCTGAAGTTTTTAACATATACCTGGAAACAGCGTATCGTGAATCCCATGCAAAGATGAGATCAACAAGCACATTAAAAACACTCGTACTCACTAAGCACTTCTTCAAAGCGCCGTCAATAAGGAGAGAAATGGCATGGTGTGCGCTCCCAATTAGCAGGGTAACCTGCGCCTTGCGCATGCATACACTACGACACTGCCCTTCACCAGCACGCGAGGCAGAGGTTCGTAGCTTGAGCCGCGAACGTGCGCAGGCGTTCCACGTCCCGCTGGCCTCTGTATCACTCTACAAAGGCACGAAAATCGACCGTCGACATCGTGTCCTTTCAGCAGCGCTTACTGGAGCAGTTTTAGATGCGTAGCAGCACTTTGACTACTACTACTCGCCTGTGTAACGCTGTCCGTCCGTCCGCACAAACGCGATGCAACGAGCTTCCCTCGGCGCAGGTGTTGGAGCGGTGCCAAGTAGGTCACGCCGCAGCTGAGCGTTGACGTCACGCACCCCTCGCACGCTTCCCTCGCAGGTGCGCGCGTACGTCACTCTCTCCCTCACTCGCCGGAGGGCCGCAGCTGCCGGCTCGAACGCCCGCTCGCCTCCCGCGTCCGCGTTTCATACAAGCGTTTACACCAGTAAACACTACACCGAGTTTCGCTTCAAACGAATCTTCCAGCGCTCACCGCAGCACCCGTGCGCAACGCTGCTGCTTCGCATCCCATCAGCGTTTCCTTCGGGGAGATGGTCCAATTTTTTTTATTAGTCGGTGTCGGTCGGCGGCGAAAGACTCTTGGCCCATGTGGAAGCTGCACTACTCCGACAACCAGGCGTCACATGCTAACACGAAGCGAAAGGCAAATAACGTAACTGTGCCTAGGGCGACTCCTTGATGCTAGTGCGGCCAGTGTTTTCGCTGGCATCAAAATGCTTTAACCATGGCCTTCGAGACTGCGCGCCAGCGGGCAATCTCCGAGGTCATGCTTTAACTGCGTCGTCACCGAGTCGTTCCTTAAATGTCATGCCGGCGGCACCACACCACCACGCCTAGCCCCGCCAACAGAGAGCACCGTGAGATAGAGAATGAGTGAGAGATATAAGCCGCGTTTGTGGAGTGGTCACCTCTCCCTCCGTAGCGTTGTCGGTAGAGCGCAGGGCGCCTATATTGTCGAGGACAAGAAGTCGCAGGTTCGATTCCTGGCAGGGGATCTTATTACAGTTTTTTTTTTCATTCTGATGTCATAGCGTGTGTTTTACCAACGTTATATCCGTGACGGAAATACGTCACTAAAGTCCAGGTCGGCCCCAGATAAAACGCTTTTGTGTTAAAAAGGGGGTTCGCATTGACTAGCTTCAGAGAGTAATTGAGCTGTCGCCCATATTATAGCTTCTGGAGTGTCGCACGGCCCCCTTCATTTCCATGACTCCTTTGTTCAGCGAGCAGTGAGGTGCATTTATTCTCAACGCAGGAGTCCAGGCGGCTACCTCACAGTTTCCCGCAAGTACCTATTAGCAGACATGGTCACTCCTTTCCCATGACAACACTGAACCCCACTTAGGTAGTCAATGAGACAATCAGTATAAAATGATATGGTTTCAGCGCGCACCTCTTAGACGCCAATTATTGTATTGAGCGTCACGTACCTCGTCCCTCTTTGTAACTGATCGAACGAGCACAGTGAGAGCTGAAAGCGAACGCGGGTAATATGGCGAAAGGATGATGAGGAGAGCAGAGGGCCGCGCGAGAACACGAGATGCGCAATATTATATGTCAGGGGCATCAAACACGCGGGCCGCGGCGCCCACATGACTGTCTTCGTCTGACATTTTTTATTACTTTCCTAATAAGTTTGCTCGTGAGCTACACAGGCATGATTGGTCTAAAGCATTGTTTTCTTGAGGCACTCCATGGGGTCACCATGTGTTGGCAGTTATAACGGCGAAACAACTCTGTATTTCAAGATATGCGTCCCGATTTTAGTCATTTTTGAGATCGGTATCAACATGTTGGACCAAATATTGTACCAAATATAATTCAAAACTTACCTGCATGTGAAATATCCTCCTGAGACCTGAGCAAATTTGTGGCCACACAGGTGAAATCAAAACACATTTTTGGAATGTACACACATGCTGTATTAAACCAGAGAAAATTGCGTCTGTATGGCAAACAGTTTTTGCACAGCAGTGTGTGCATTATAATGCACACTGGGTCTCAATGCACGGAAAACGAGCGACACTCGCCTACAACGAAATTTTACATTTGCTCGCGATAAGCACGCTTATTTGTTGTGAAACTGCCTCCAGAAGTTTCGCGCGAATGTGATGCAAAGAACAATGTTGCACGTGATGCACCGGAACTTTGTGCGTTGAGCATAGGCGTGCGCAGGGTACCTCATGAGGGGGGGTGAAAATTCATCGCAGCGCCCCCCCCCCCCCCTACTAAGTCAATGTACGGGGCAGATTTTGCGCCCCCCCCTCTTAGGTGACTAGGGGCGTCAACGTATGGGGCAGATTTTGTGCCCCCCCCTCTTAGGTGACTAGGGGGAGCGGCCGACACGCCCCCCCCCCCCTCTGCGCACGCCTATTGCGCTGAGAATATCCTGGGTTTTGGCACCTCGAGGAGGATCCCTAGTTCCCAAGCTCTGAAATGTGGCTTGCTTGCGCAGTTCTTGGCTCAGCAGGCATGGGCCCAACCTTGGCTTTCAGCAGCTTCTGTGGTGGCTCATTAGGGAGCTTTCAAGTAGCGTATGCTAAGCTTTGCGTTGGCTTTTCGCGCAACTGCGCATGCGTCGTATGCTTCCGCTTGCGGGCTCCCGTTAAGGGATGGAAATAGCGGGCCGCAAACGCTAACGCTAACTTAGCGTACACTATTCGAAAACTGCCTATTGTCAAATTCTGCACCACACCTGTCTTCCGGCCACAGGTAATGGGGAAGGGACAGCCTCATCGTATGAGAATTCTAGGTCTGAGGTGTCGTTGCTGGTCATTGACTCAAGAACACGTTTCTTTATCATTGATTCCTAGGTAAAACAAACGCCAAAGCTTAATGCCAAAAAGTAACGAACCGCATCAGATTGACAAACATACGCAGGAAAAAGCACCCACTGAGACCGAGTGTGCATTAAAATGCACATTTGAAGAAACAGCTTGTGATAACAAATATACTCGCCCTTAGGGTTACATGACGTGTGGAAATTATCCCTAAACCCTTCCTCAGTAGATTTAAACAACAATTAAGAAATATGACACGACGATTATTGAGCAATTTGTGAATTACTTGGACGCCGTGAGCAGAACGTCGAAGACGAGAATGACGCCATGTTTCAAAGCGGGAAAACGGGGCTTCCACTGTAGTATGCTTCCTGTATTGCTGACCAGATGGCACCACATGATAGAGCATGCGATTGCACCAAGAATGTCGGCTCTAATAGTGGCGCGAATTTCGAAAACTTGGAAAAAACAAATGTACATTTTAAGGCACGCGGGGTCTGAAGAGGATATGGGAGAGGTTTCCCAAATTGCAACGTTTGTTTGAAATTTGTACAAACTACACCCCCGCCCGCCCTCTTACCTTCGTCACTGCCCCTGCCCTGCGGGACTCAATTGCGTTACTGCGGCCCACTGGATGAAGTGAGTTTTAGACCCCAGCTATATGTGATCCTATTGCAACTTGTCCCCCCAGAAAAAACCTAGGACTTTTTTACCTCAGCAAGAAGGGCCGGGTAGCTGGACGTCCACTTCAGTCATACTGCTACTCTAACCAATGCCTAATATCTAACACAGATCCCGGCACACACACGAACACATACCACAGCTCAGGTTCTGCGACAGTGAAGCAGCCACCCTGTACGACAAGGTATGCGAATGTCAACACAACCCATCAATTCAACGCAGGCCGCAACCAAAGAAAGGAGGGTGGAAGGCAGTTCTGTCCAGCTCGGATAAGAAGACTCAAGAGGTCCTTGTGCAACGGGTGACGACATCAGCTCACGCCATGGAAATCCTGGCTAACGATCCTACTTGAAATACGTGGCGCAAAGTTGCAACTGTTGGCGTTCTTTCAATGTTGGGGTTCTTTCTTCTCTTCTTGTTTCTTCTCAGTTGCAACCTTGCGCCACGTATTTCAAGTAACGATGCACCAACTAGCCCAACATAACGTACTGCTAACGACCCTACTCGTCGATTTTCTAAGTCAAACACTCAATAAATGTTTTATTCGCTGCTTCTTTGTAGAGGCGACGCGGATTGCGTAGTACTTTCTGGAAGCAACGCGATTATCCTGAAACCTTCAGATGAGCCATATGTAAAAGCTGATGTTCTTGACCATCACACCCGATCTTCGCCAGATGTTTTTAGAGCGCGATGGAACTGGTGGAACTCGTCTCCTGCCGTAGCTGCTAAGCGAGGTGCCCAAGGAGACGCTCAGCGGTGCCGACGTGAAAAGCCACAGTTGCGCGCCGTCGAAGTAAAGGCTTGCGATACACTTAAACAGTCTTCTGCTTTCAGTAGCACGCACCGATGCAGAACATCGAGCTTATGTCCACTCACTTCTCTCTCCAAAATGCTTCTTTCATGATCAACAAGAAATGAAGAAGGGGTGCTTAAAAAAACATCAGCAGATCCCGCACTTTGTGGGAATCGGTTCCATGCGAAGCAGTCAGCGAGTAGTTCTATGCTGCATTCTTTTACTTCGAACCAAGCGTTACGAGGATCGACGTGTTTTTGTAAGTGTGCACACCGTGGGCTTGCCAGGCACGTCGGCTACGCTGGCGCTCAAAGCGTAACTTATGGGCTGACGTAACGTCAGCACTCACGTTAGAGTACATACGTCAATATTATCGAAACGATGTGCACTTTACGGTGCAATTATGTGAATACCATGCGTAGCTCTCGTTAGCTTGCTGAAATATATCATTGCAAATGTAATATTTATTACACCGCTAGAAAAGCGGAGTCAACACTGGAACCACAGACGTAAACCTGACATGAAGCCTGTATCGAAGGAGTACATATTTAGTGTTTATTGCTTTGTTACAAAATTAGATAGCCAGCAGGGCAACGCCAACAGACGTAGCGCTGACATTTCGACAGCAAAGGGTGTTTTTGCAAAGCAGTTTCTAGACCTGTCATGGCTATGTCGTAAAATACCTGACTGCCACGCAGAATGCTTGGGTTCGATTTCTGCTGGGATCCTAATTTTCATTCTTTGCATTCGTCGGGGGTATGCTGCCGATGTCGGTTTTTCTTAACGCTCTTGCATTTAAATTACCAATGCCTGCGTTCGCCTTTCCTGGGTAGATATAAACCTTCAATCACCTGTGGCGCATACCCGTACACCGCGGCCAGTGGTAAACGTGTATGTGCCACACGTGTCTGGAGGAAAGGGTTCGACGACGTACGCGACAGGATTTTCACGTTATTCTTGTCATGACCACACAGTCATATTAGTCCAATCCTCTGACCCTTCAATGTCAATTTTGGTCTACACCAAGTTAAGGAGGCGATGACGAGAGCACCCAGACGTATGCGGCTAGATAGATAGATAGATAGATAGATAGATAGATAGATAGATAGATAGATAGATAGATAGATAGATAGATAGATAGATAGATAGATAGATAGATAGATAGATAGACGGAGTGCTCAAAGTGTCTTGGGTTCGCTAAGACATGCTTAGCAATTTAAAGTAACAGTGGAAATGGTTAGTTGCTTGTAAATGTACGTACATGCATGTCTCTATGAAATTATTTGCCTCCGAATGTCGCGTAATTGAACCACGGCTAGAGCTTCGCCCAAGTTTCGCATTAAGGAACCTCCCAGTCGTGGGTATATTTTATTCATTATAGATACTAATGAAGGATGCTGAGTCTATATGTTTCATTATGCAATTTCTTTCTGGTACAAAATAAAGTTTTTGACAGTTTAAACATTTAACGTGCTTTTTAGCAGGAAAATTTTTCGTAAACTGAAAGTGCTACAAAGCAAATCACAATATCGTGGAATTTGAAGCGCATGCAGTTAAGTGAGAATAGATGTTCTACGTTCCTTCTAATCAAAATTATAGTATGTTGAATTTTCTTAAGTTAAATCCCGGCTTCATAGCGACTCGCTCGCGAATTTCGAACCCTTTAGACAATTTACGGACTTCACTGCGTCGTTTTCCTTCTTTAATCGCGATTGTAGAACTTCGTTCATGCCAGGAAGCTGATCGTTACTGCGCCAATACTGCCACGAAAAGTATGTTTATTACGTCGTTTGGAGGAGTGTCCTGGTCTGAGCAGCTGGGGTGCCCCCGCCCAGATCTGGCCGACCGTTCCTGGCTTCGATCGGGCACTTTGGCAAGATGGATGGGACTAGGTCGACAAGCAACAGAGAAGACGAAGCAATTGGCTGGAAAAGAAAAAGAGGTTCCACAAGAAAGAAGAAACAAGCAATCGTAAATACACCCCGCAGAGGGTAAACAAAGGGCTCTTGCGAGGGCCGCCGACGGCACTGTGGGTCCACTCTTCAAAGGTGGGCGTGTCAGTGGGCACGCGCACCAGGAACTCTCCAGCTCACCGCTGATGACGGTCAGCGCGTGAAATTGGCCCGACGAGATCGTCCTCTTCGTAGCGTCGTCGCTGCAGCACCGCTTGGTTTTGATGTGTATTGATCTGGTTTGCACCACATCATGTCTTTCTTTTTCTTTTGGGCACTTCGCGAAGTCAGGAGAATACACTTTTTTCTCGATAGTTGTTTACGGAATTCGTGGCCTTCTCCGACTTGTCGCCGTAGGCTGGCCCAGAAACACTGCCCGCGACTCTTCGCTCACCGACTTCATCGACCGATGGCGGTGCTGCGGGTACTCTTGGGCGACAAACTCAATAAACCCGAAGTGCGTGCGTTCCGTTTACTTGTGCTTTGCTGACGAATTACGGCCAAACAAACGGAGTTGGAGGAAGAGGTGGCGTGGACACCTCGTTCTTCTTGCAGTCATTCTGTTTGCATTTATAATACAGGAGTCACAAAGACTATGCTGTTCCTTGCGGAAGTCGTCAGTATGTTTGAAGGTGTTCACATTTCGATAGGATGTTCGATGACATAGTGGAATGACTGTCATGGTCAGGTCGGTGCTTCCTACTACGTACAACTACATGAGACAATGCACTGCGAAAAGAACAGGACCCACTGCACGTGGACAGTGTGTACAGTTTGGGGCCAAACCTTATGTTAATAGCCAAGTCGTAAATCCGTAGAAGGGGCTGCACGTGAAAGCGGTGGCACTTCTCTACTTTAGTGCTTACAAAATTCTTAATAAATGCTAAGCATTTCTTAGCGGACCAAATGCAGTTTTATCATATCTATCTATCTATCTATCTATCTATCTATCTATCTATCTATCTATCTATCTATCTATCTATCTATCTATCTATCTATCTATCTATCTATCTATCTATCTATCTATCTATCTATCTATCTATCTATCTATCTATCTATCTATCTATCTATCTATCTATCTATCTAATTGTAGCCACCGACGTCGGGGTGCTATCGTGATCGTCTCTTTGAGTTGGTATATAACAAAACTACCATAGCTGGACACGAACATATGACAAACGTGGTTCGCAGGTGATGACAATATTATCGTGAATATCCTGCCGCGTATGCCATGAAACCATTTCCACCAGTGACATGTGGCACATACCCGCATACGACGGCCCGTGGTATGCTGGTATGCGCCGCAGGTGGTTTGCAGTCAGTAGCACGGACAGTGAGGATATACTTTGGAAATCTTTACATGACAGCTTTAAAGATCGCGGGTTGCACAAAATCATGTGCCGTCGTCGGCGGCGTTGTCGATGAACGATAAATCCCCATGGAAGCAACGCAAATGCATGGTTCCAGCTGGAATCTAAGCCATGCATTTTTCATGGTAGTCAAATATTCTACCACAGAGCCACTGCAGTGCTTGAAACTGCTTTGCGAAAACACCCTAGAGAAGCGTCATGTCGGGGCAACTACAATTGTGGTTGCAGTGTTTCCTACCCGCTTTTATAACATGCGATAAGCATTAAATATGTACTGATGTGACGAAGCACGTATAGTCAACGTTGCTAGTATATACCGAGAACCGCTACTTATATTATGGAGAACATCGCACCACAGCGTCCACTTTCTTGCGAAGCAAGTGATATCGTTGTTGAGCGAGAGTGTTATTGAGTCGCCTTGGTATCCTTTACACGCCAGTGTAGCCGACGTGCCTGTCAAGCCCACGGTATCCGCAAAACTGTCCAACTGACACAAAGACGTCGATGCTCCTCATAACGCCTGGCTCAACGCAAAATAAACTAAATAAAATGCGCAGCTTCTATAAGTAGCGTAAGGATGGAACCAAGGCCGGAGCTGGGCGGCCTTCCTGTTTTTCTTGATTATCCTATTTCTTTCTCTTTCAGTTTCTCTATCTCTTTCTGCCTCCGTTTCTTTCCATTTTAAAAATTTTTCTCTATCAACTTCTGTCACTCTCTCTTTCTCGCCATTTCTATATTTTTTCTTTCTTCCCTTTGTGTCTCTATCTCTCTCTATTTCTCTCTCTCTCTTTCTTTCTTTCTCCTTCTGTCTTGCTCCCTGTTTTTTCCCTCTCTTTGTTGTATCTGTGTCTTTCTATGTTTTTCTCTCTCTGTCTATTCATTTCTCCCTATTTATATCTTTATCGTTTCTTCCATTCCTTTCTCTCTATTTCTCTCTTTGTATTCCTTTCTGTCTCTTTCTTTCTCTCTTTCTCTTTCCTTCACTTTCTCTGTACTCGTTCTGTCGTCCATGTGATTTATTGCATCCTACGCCGGAAAAATCATTGCAGCGGGATAGTATGCGCTGGCCAAACTTGTCCGGGGAGCGAAGCAGAAGATGAAGATGATGAAGAGAGCGCGCGCTGGCCGAATTATTGCGTTGCAGGCGCTCGTGATGATGATATATGTCGAGGTGAATTGGTGGATTGCCAAGCTTAAAAAGTTGCCCTGTTATACATGCCGCATAGGCTGCTACTCACTGACTGCTTTGCATGAAATCGATTCCCACAATGCGTTGGATCTACCAATTTTTTTGCTCTCTGTGTTCTAAAGAACGGATGCCCCTGTTCCTCATGAATACATATTTGAAAAACCAGCGTTCCTGGTAACTGCGTTTAGAGTTAGAGAAATCCGAAGTAGGAAACCAACAAATTTATCATTACAGTAAAAGCTCGTTAATGCCGATTTCACGGGACTGGAAAGAATGTCCGAAGTAACCAAATGTTCAATTATCGCGAGTGTCAAGAAAGCAACGAAAAATGTGCATTACATCAACGTACTTTTATATTCTTGTTGAATACGCGCATTTTGTTCATGTTATTTTGTTGAAGAAATTTGCAAACGTCGCAGTTTTCGTCATCCCTCGACTTCATTCCCAATGTGACCGCAGCGAAAGACCTCGGTATCCTGATGAGCCCAAAACGTGCTCTGGACCGCTCCCTTGTTGCATACCGCCACCACCAACACCCCACAACGCGCGTGAGGATAAAGCGTGGGCTGGTAAAATGACCGGCAACTGATCGTTCGTCTATCGTAATCTAGCAAGCGAGGTTCGCGCCAGAATGCGGACCTCGTGTGCGCATCTGTTTAGACGTTCTTTAGACCTTTTGGTCAGACACCAACCTTTATAAAAATATAGTTTTACATACGCATTAGGGGATATTCAACATGTACTGCGCCATCTGGTGACAATCGGATGCACCATGTTTTGTTGGGCGCGCAAACGAAACCAGTCATATATCGCAACCTTTCAGGTGCCAGCTACTGGTTATTTATCGTCGTTCTGCGATGACGTCCCAATGCTTCGTGCGCTTTTCAGGCAGCGAGGGAGCCCTGACAATGCCGGAAACAAGGTGACACTATTGTTAGTTGACTGTATCCGTTACTTGAAGGAAGAAAAAGAACGTGCCGACTCGAACTTGTTTCAATCGTCAACAAAATCGGCAATGCTCTTTGGTTCAGAAATGACCGGCGCACGCAGACCCGCTCCTCAATCCCAGTTCTTATTTCTCCGTGCAGTTTTACGAGCTAGTGCGTTCGCGCATTCGATTCCTGGGACTATAGAGGGACCCTGACACCATGTAATTTTGTCCGGGACACTCTAGATCTCCAGGAAACTAGTGAACCGAGCAGGCAACGCCCCGAGTAAATGCCAAAAGACCACAACCCGCACGACATCCTGGAGCACCAGCATCCGCGAACGACCAATCTGCGCGCCTCCGAACCGCAGCTCGAAGTAGGAGACGCTCTGAAATACAGAAAAATCGAGACATACCTATTCGCGCTTGGCACCATGGTACGCAATGTGACCAACGGTATACGCCGGTCAATTTCCATGGTGCGGGGGCGGCCGTCTCTTTCCCAAATTATGTGGGATTGTATGTCTAGGCCAACAAACATAAACTACCCTCTGGTACAGACCTTACTCAGGGAGCCTAGGGAGGCCGTCCTCGCTAGAGCTGACGTGAAGACACGGAATGGTCTCTTTGATTAGGCTGAACATACAGCAACGGCCAGTGGAGTCCTGGACCAGGAACGCACCCTTGCTGCTCCCTTATCTCTATTATTTATTAAATGAAGTTTTTCAATCAATCGATCCGTGCAATTTAGTTGCTCGCCAGCAGCCTAAGACAGACTTGCAGAGCAATATATTACGACACATGCGTTTCAAAAGGGACGGCTGACGTCGCATACGCGCGAGAGAGCATGGTTGATCAATATTAGCTTGTTGGCGTTGCAGATCCACGAAAGCAATGATTTACGTTCATAAACGTATGTAGGCAGTGCCACAGACGCTGCTGCGCATATATATATATATATATATATATATATATATATATATATATATATATATATATATATATATATATATATATATATATTTCAGCGGTAAATCAGTGCCGCCCCGCGAGACTCTATTGGCGCAAAGGTTCCAACAGGCATCTTTTTAAAAGCTTCGCAAGGCAGTGTGCGCCGAAGTATATACATAGCCCCGCATGCCGCGTCTGTCTTTCGCTTTACACTCCCTTATAGGCCCTCTCTTTTTATTTTTAGTCTGCTTTCTTCGGTCAGCGGGCGCTGCGAACACGGAACAAGGAGTTGCGAAGCCGTACAGTATGTGTAGCTGTTTGTTCATCCGATCATCGCACTCATCTTTCGCCTGATCGCAGGCTCTCGCATAATGTTCGCAATAGCGCGCGGTTATGCACACCTCAGTATCATCCAAAAGCAAATATTGCAATATTTTAAATATATGTGTCAACGAACGCATACGTATAGCGTACCAGAAAACTAGAACGGCAATACTAAGTCCTATCGCTATATTAAGGTCACAAAATGTTATAAATAACCAGTGTGCAGTAAAAAAAGGATTATGCGGGCCGCTCTCTCTGTATACAGTTCAAACGCTTGATCAGTATTTTGTTTGGTTTGCTGCGCACCGCTCATACACCGTGCATGCCGTGTCTATTAAAAAATAAAAACTACGACACACGCTAAAGCGGAGGGAGTACAGATATTTGTGGCTAAAGAAGTGAGACGAGGAAAGCAGCACAGCGTTACGCAGGTGACGCAGAAACAACGTGGTGTCGATATCTGACGAGTCCATCGTTATGACGCGTGTATAAAATCGCAACAAAAAATTGAGTAGCTTTCGAAAATAGTTCAGTAAGTAGGGGCCATTCAATGAACTTAACTGATTTCGTTCACTAGGAATGAACAATGTGATTAATAACATTTTAAGTTTACTGCAGCCAAGGAATCATAAACCCTTGGATCTCGTCCGTGCATCTGATATCACGCCATTGCAATTTCAATGTCGTATCAACGATATATAGAACCGCTGAGGTAACTTAGGCAGGTAAGCTGCCGGGTTGCTAATCTCGAGGACGTCGGTTGGATTCGCAACCACGGCGGTCACATTTTGATGGGGCCGAAATGTAAGAGCATCTGTGTACATAGGATTAGTTGCGCGTTGATGCACCCCAGGTAGTTGAAATTCATGCGGAGTCCCCCGCTATGGCGTACGTTATGATGATATTGTGGTTTAGGCGAGCGAAACCCCTGAAAATGTTACTAGATTCCGGGACATATGCGCTGTTGCCCCGACAAATTACTAATAAGAGCCAGTTTTATACTTGTCATCTACGCATATGTCATCATACAGACCTGGCGTCTCGTCGTTATACCGGTAAAATCGATGAGATTTCGCTTGCATGCTCTTAAGAACTAATGCCTGTCATTCAAAGCTGAGTTAGCGATGAGAAAAGCGGACAAACCTTAGAGGCAGAAATGAAGAACTGATGAGAATTCTACGAAGCATTGTTTCAGATTAAGCTTTCAAGCGCATTTTACTCCCACTATCTCCGGTCTTGTACATTTCCTGCTAGTACCGACGCCCCAGATGTTCAAAAGACGTCTTTCCCCCAGCCAGCGTCTTGTTAGTATAGCCAACGGAGTGGAGTAATTTAAGAGCCAGGCACCTGCGCTTCTTTATAATGGCCTGTCATTGCCGCTTCAGCGGATACGGTGCTACCTGTGTAAGACAAAGAACAGCCCGCTGAAGAATCGTTGGTTTAAAATACCTGCTTGTTTTTTTTATTTCTGATGTTTTAGTCCATGTGAGCGTGGGCCTTGTTTTCCAAGAGGCAACCTGAACCTTACGCTGTCTCGCTGTGTTCACTCGGCAAAAATAGAAAACAAAGGAACAGGAAAAGCGGTCTTGATCGAACGTGCCATCAAAGCGTAATGCCCTTTTGTTCAGAGAGGCAGACACAGTTGCTGTTTAGAACGATTATAGGGGCTGTAGACATCCGCGCTAGAACTAGACGAGTGCTGCACCTTGCACCATCCTCTGAGGACTCGAATGCGGCAATTTTGTTCACTGGTAGTGTTCGGTGCGCTTTACTACGCTTGCTTTTTGTCGTTTTTTATATGGGTGGATTCTTGAACTGATGATTTACACAAACGTGAGTTCTTTCTGCCAGTCCGCAAGCCCGAACTAGTGGCTACAGAGAGACGCGCCTAACGGTGGTTGTATTGTAGCTTGAAAGGATATCGAGAGCCGAATGTAAGGGCTGTGACTGTTGGAGTAGCCACATAAGAACACTAATTGCAGAAAACAGAGCCTCTTTTGATCCAACGGCACGTCGAGTACTTCGATGGTGTTAGCTTGAGAATGGTACTTGGACTCCTTGGATCTCTTTATGCGAATAATAACCTACAGTAAGGATGTGAAGAGCACCGATAACCGCTGTCGTACCCACTTTTACATTTTCTTAACAGGGCAACAGCGTGCTTTGGCCGACTTTGCGGAGCTCTTTGGAATATTCAGCGAATAAATGGCAGTACTAAATGCACAAAGGTCCAGCTGATGTCCTAAATGAGAGCGCGTTCAGTTCAGGAATATTGGATTCACCAGACCTACTATCTTATAAATCCCATCTAATAAGCCAGCGTCAATACGAAGAAGAAGAGGAAGAAGCTGCACGAGAAGAGAGCTCACGCCGAGTTGTCTTCGACAATGTTTGAAACAATGTACGTAGTGACAGCTCCTTGACTAATTAAAAGACTTTTCGCTAAACTTAAACGGTGCAGTCTAATTTGCTTCCACAGTTGCTTTTCTGGGCCAGCGGCTGTTCAACTTGAGGTCTCAGTTCTTAAGACTCACATTCTGCGAGATAAATCAATGTTGCTATATCTTGGCGCATTTTTCAGTGCTTCTTGGTTCCGGGCGCATGCACTTGTCTGACTGATTGCGTCGTTTGTTATCTGAATATAGATAACTCTTGCGCTTGGGCAGTCTGCTCCTCCCGCTTCATGATTAGCTTGGGCACACGTCTATGATTAGAAAACGGCATATACTTCAGTCAGGTTTAAATAAAGCGCCATGTAATTAAGTGTGACCTGTATTATCTAGAAAGGTGAAATCGTTTTAAAATGTTCGGAAAGTTAGGCACTATAAATAGTAGATTACGATAGGGAGGTCTGCTAGTTTACTCTAATTATGACCCTCGGTGCGTTCGCAGAGCCAACTTAGTTGGCTTGGTTTTTTTCGGTATATACATGAGCAAAACTTTTCCGCCTGGAACAGAGCAATTTTTACGCTACACATAAACGATTGCAGATCAATGCATCGCACGTGCTCGCCCATATCAAAACAAGAATTAAGGTCGTCACTGTAGTTAAACATGTAGTCGCTGAAGCATCAATGTCCTGACCCTGTTGCTAATGGCTGCTCCGTGTCACCGCGGCGGCTTTCTCACATACAGCGTTGTTCGTCGATGCCAGAGAACGATTCGGTTCCCAGCCGCGGTGGCGTGCATGGCTCAATTAGCGGCTCCAAAGCAATTACCGCGCTAATGCCCGCTCGCGCTCGCCAGGCTTTTCTAAGCCGCAACCTGTGCTTTAATCCTGGCAACCTGAAACTTTCGACAACCAAATAAATAGCCAAGATCAAACGCTTGGAGTTTCTGATCTGCGGAGAAGGCAAGGGAACGCACAGTGGAAGTGTGGTTGTGGGTTCGGGAACTATGAGCCAATATTGTTTTTTAGAACGGTGATTCTTCGCTGTGATATGAAACATTTAATTTATATATTAGTGTGCAACTAGACAGACATTGAATAAGCGTTGGTGTCGCACCCAAAATGTCGTAGCAATAATAATCACATAACACTAACGTAGTATAGTTCCTAGTATATACAGGGTGGTTTGTTGCCCACCTACTTGACACCTAACTGCGCACCCAGCCCTAGAACATTCGCAGAAGACTCGTAATTGTATTGCTCAAGCTGTGCTACACATTTTCGCGCCAGAGGCAAAACGTACCTTTGACGGCAGTATGCGAGAACATGGCCTAGAACCACAGCAGGAATGGCGCGCAGGTCAGACTCCGATAATTAATGAAGTTCATAAACACTTGCACGACACTTCAGCTTCGCCTTCGACAGTACAACGCGATAGCGTAATTGGGCCCTGTGCCCATCGCCTTCAACCACGCCGGAAGAAAAGGAAAGTTTGTGCGCGTAACATTGGCTGTTCCAAACTATCCTAGAATGCCTAGAGCAAGAATAGTTGCGAAATGCCCACTACGCCATAATCCTCCCTTTTGCAAATTGGCGAAGTACCCACAGCGCGTCCGTCAAGTGCCACGCGCAGCTGCGCAGTAGCACACTCTGTATTGCGTGTGTAGCTTTAAACCACCTATTCGATGCGTAATAACATGTTTTGACGCCTGGTGCAATTCTGTGATTATGCCACGCAATATTACATGCGCTAAAATGGAAGCTAAGGAACTTTAAGAAAAGAAATGGCTTTGGATTGGGTGATCACTGTTTGACCCCTGCTGAATTCGAAAGCCGATGGGACATTTCTCGAAGGCAAGCGCAAATAACATTTTTTTTTTGTCAAAAAAAAAAAAAACGGGTGAAGTCATAGGGCTTCTTGAGATGATGAGTGAACACGGTGACGTCATCTTCATGTGTTTTGCGTCATCCGCAACAGCAGCAGTTTTAGAACGTGTTATCCGTGATTATCTCCGAAAACTGCGTGGACGGAGCTAGTCACGGAGGTCACGGCTCAAGATACAAGACCCTTGTTTACATTGAGCTCGGCTGTTCGTCCTTATGGCAGATATTGTAATTCAGCTACAGAACTCTCAGCATCTCCATTCTTACTTGAGCCTCGGGTACATATATAGCGCTCTCGCTGTTCGGATCAGGGAATGGCGGGAAGCTTGCATCGGAGTACAGCGCTCCTCTGCCAAAGATACTGAAGATAACGTAGTTCGTTTCCAAACCCACACTTTCGGCACGCTCGAGTGGGCGGAGCCAGACAAAGATTTATTTCGCGCATTTTAAAGCTCATGCTGCCACAACCGCGGAAAAAATTGCGTCGACAATAATGTCGGTCCTTGTTAACCACGAAGTTTCACCGAGTCCTAAAACCACTTCAGCCTCCCTTTAATGAGACTATTCCTATTACATAACATTCTTATAGCATTTATTTTACGATGCAGTTTGAAGGTCTGGCGCGGCTCCGAGCTAAGACGCTGCTTGGCACGCATGCCTGCGTTCGATTCTCACTCAAAACGAATATATTTTTATTGTTTATTTATTTGCGCTTATTTCGATTTTTCGATGACAACCAACGGCGATCACGCTGACACCGACACCGGATTTTCTGCGGAACGAGCTTTTTCACGCTGTCGCGTTAACAAAGGCGGTTGCCTAATTGAATGTTCTAGGAATTGAAACGAACCACAGATGTCGTTTTAAACAACCTAATCATAAGCACCAGTTCGCGCGCAGTTTCTATTGTATTATTTCGAAGAAATAAAAACTGCGTGTTGCGAATTCCTGAAACCCAGGCTATCAAACACGCATTTAATTGGAGCATCAATTTCAACAAAACAGAATAAACCTCGAAAGGTTTGGTAAAGTGAAGCCATCTTAACGCGCAGAGCTGAAAGTGAAATCACAGGCATTGAAAAGTGACGCAATACAGGCGACGCTGCAGGCTTGCACAATGCTGAACCTTATATGCAGAGAGTCTGGCAAATGGGCGGGGCAGTGATGTCGTGGCGCGGCGATGACACCGCCATGTCATCGCGACACACCCGGGAGACCCCGCTTCGGCACGCCACCCTCCATATTTACACCACTTGCATGACGGCCGCACAGCTAAGCCTATGTACACGTAGTTCATGCTGGAACTGTAACGCCCCAAACAAATTGCGAGGGCGAAATAGTGTGCGCACATTGTAATACATGTTTATCGAAAGCGGACTGAATTAGGTCTGTCATAATATTCAAATCATAGAAAAACGGACTTCTAGGGCTGTGTACGCGGATTTCCAGTCCACTAAGTTCAATGTAATGCACGGCACTTTTTACAGCGAAAGCTGTTATGAGATCATTTCACCGGCCGCTTTTGGCGCCGTAGTTATCCGCCGCCGCCGCCGCCGGTGTCCGTAACCACTATCGCTCAAAATAAGAAAAAAAAAAACGAAACAAGAAAAAAAAATTCCAGGATGGAACGAGGTTCGAACCTGGGCGCTCTGCGTGGGAGCCCAGTATTCAACCTCTGAGCCATGCCGGTGCTTGAAACTGCTTTGCAAAAAGGTCCTATCCAGGCTTCATGTCGGGAAGGAACCACATTAGCATATGCAGTATAGCGTGATAGAAGAGTAGAATAAGCACCAAGCGTCGCACAACGCGAATTCTGTAACAAGGCGTCACACGATGCGAATTGCGCAACGAGTAGGTTGTTGAATGCTTCCAACCCATTACAAAGGGCTCTGCCATAATTCTTCATCGTCATCAGGCACATCATCAACAAAGTGCGCATAATGCCTTAAATGCGCTCAGCAGGTACGACGGCTCTCCGCAGAATGACGAAAAATGGCACAGTGCCTGCTGCCCTACTTCTAAAAAATTACAGTGATTTATAGCGTAGTGGGTTCCTCGCAAGTGCACTTGTGTTGGTTGCCAAGGAAGCCCATAAGCGCATGATCCATTTCCTCGGGGTCTCAGTAAAAATTACAATGATTTAGAGCGTGGTGGATTCCTCGCAAGTGCACTTGTTTGGTTGCCAAGGAAGCCCATAGGCGCATGATCCATTTCCTCGTGGTCTCAGTAAAATTATAATGATTTATAGCGTAGTGGGTTCCTCGCAAGTGCACTTCTATTGGTTGCCAAGGAAGCCCATAAGCGCATGATCCACTTCCTCGGGGTCTCAGTAAAATTACAATGATTTATAGCGTAGTGGGTTCCTCGCAAGTGCACTTGTATTGGTTGCCAAGGAAGCCCGTAAGCGCATGATCCATTTCCTCGAGGTCTCAGAAAAGTTCTTCGCCCCCCCCGTCTCTCTCCCACGTCAAAGTATGTTATACAGCATGACGGGAGAGGGAAATAGCGATCGGGCGTCACCCAATGCAAATTACATATCTGGTGGGCCGTTTAAAGCTTCCAACCCATTACAAAGGGCTGAACCATATTTCTTCATCGTCATCAGTCGTCGCGTCAACAAATTGCACATAAGGCCTTACAGACGTGTAGCTGGTGCCTCGCTTCCCCGCAGAATGACGAATAATGGCTTAGTAGGTGCTTCCCAAGTTCACAGAAATTGTGATTTATGGCGTAGTGGGTGTCTTTCTAGTGAACGTGTATTAGTAGCCCTAAGGGAGCTTAGAACGGGCTCTAGAAACACCGCTCTTCCAGCTTTCACTGTGACTGTGCTGCGGTTTCAGCGCAGGCCTGGCGCTTTTTTTTTGTGACATAAAAGCCTGTGATGACAGCGTGTATTTGGATCTGTACAGAAGTCAATTTTTCTTGAAGCTTAGGTTTAATATTAACGACCTTGGTAATGCTTCTCACGCTGACGATATTTTTTGCACGATTCGGCTGGCGCTTCCCTCCACAGTGCCGTTGTGAGAGCTCTTTCGACTCTGCGAGGATGCTCGCGCCAAAGTTTGAGTCCAGGTGTCGACTCTTTGATATATTATTACAAAAAATATTTTTTTTTTTTGCTTCTGGGACTCAGTTCCAGCTAGTATATACAATCACTGCGATCGGAAATCCGGTCTTCCATACTCGCGATTTCAGCACTGTTGGGGTGATCTTGCAAGCCGGATTCGCGCTTTTGACTGTCACGGTAATTAACATATTGCTTTTAAGGCGGAAACCTTAAATGCCTCATGAAACGCGAACATTGACCGGTGTCCCTCGTCGGCGTGCGGCGCCGTCAGCGTCAACACGACTGATCAAAATATTATCATCGCGTAATGACGTCGCCGTATGAGGTCATGATGACGTCACATATTGCTAAAACTTGTGACATCATTATGACATCACATTATGACGTCATCATTTGACATCGTGGCCTCACACTGCCTCCGTGATCGGCCCGCCTGTCACGGAGGCAGTGCAAGACCAGGCGAGGCGCAGAAAGCTCGCAACGCTTTCGATTCTGGAGGCAGTGCAAAGCCAAGTACGGACACAATATCTTGAAGGCGAAATAACTTCTGGGATAGATTTAGGTGGACACAGACTCATCACCTACTGAATATAAACGAATATTAAAGCCTAGAAAATATTTTAAAAAATGTTAAATTGCGTGTCGCGCCACTGCACACGAAACGCGCCCGTGGTTTTCATGTAAACAACCAACCGCCACCTCTGTCACGCTGTTGTGTTAGCTGCCCCCTTTCTCCTAGCAGACATTTTGAACGGAAAGAGTGGGTAGAATTCCACGGGAGTAAAAAGGCTGATGTCCTCGACTCTGCATTGCATTTTTCGAGGTTAAGCATATTTACAACGCCTTAGAGGGAATTATAACAGCAGCCCAGGAAGCCTTCGTTGAAAAGAGCTGTCAACGCGGTGCTCAGGTGCGCGCGGTTTTGTTTGCTCACCTATAGCCAGCTATGTTTACACGAAAACTACTCTGGGTCCCGCTTCCCTCGGCGCTCTCGGAAACTGCGACTGAGCGCTGTAAAACCGTCTCCAAATAATTACGCCGCGTGCTCGAGCAAACGAGATTTCCTGTCGAGGTAAGTGGGCCGTTAGCTACCAATTGCAGCAAAAAAAAAAAAAAACAAGATGCAAAATTTTGTGTCAGTGCTCTCGGTGGGCGGCGGAGCAGGATCAATACATTGACTCTGAGGAAAAATGAAGTTGGCTTTCTTTTTCGAGTTGCCTTAGGTGAATGCATAAAGACCCTGTGGCTTTTCACTTTAATATAGAATTTGAGCCCGAACGAATAATGAAAATCAGCACTCGCGCGCCATGAGTGGCCTCATGAAGCCTCGGAAGATGTAAACAATATAAATGCACGAAAACGCTAAACGAACGTTACGTGGTTTTACGTCACGAGACAAGTGTTACGTGATTTTGCCGGGAACACGTCACGTAACTGGTGTCCCGTGATGTTGCATCACGTGACTGGTCTACGTTATTTTGGCAGGAACATGTGAGGTGACTAGCGTTACGTAATTTTACGCCACGAGCCTTGTGCACGTGATTTTGGCGGGAACATATCGCGTGGCTACTGTTACGTGAAAGGTATTGCATCCCACGCCAGATAAATCGGCGCACGTGTTCTGAAAGCGAATCAGAAGATGAAAATGAGTACTCAGACGAAGAAACGGACGAAAAGACAGCGTGCCGGTTCATGTCATTTCATTTCATTTATTGATACTGTCAGCCCTTTTAGCGGGCTATTATAGGAGTGGAATGGAATCATATTAAACAGAAATGTGCATAAGAGAAACATAAGAAAAGGAACCGTCACTACTGGAACACATATCATTTCGCAGCACATATACATACAACAAATCTATCATGTGGGCCTTGCAGCAGCAGCGGCAACAACATGCTCAGAAATCCGTTCCACTTTATACTTCAGTGGCAACCATCCTACTGGGCACCATCGATGCGAGCCGGTGCTGCGTTGTAGAGGGATCGACTAGCGTGATCCTGCTGCGCAGTCTTCAGCCGCACATCGACGCACGTAGAATGTTCCCTCGTGTCGACGCTTACGCTGATCCCTTCGTCACTGCACTGACATCTCGGCCGACGTCGGTGACGTCATTTCACATGACTGAGGGCGTCCCTATAAGAACAGCGCCTCGACTGTGCTTCGACAGTGGGCCTTGCAGCAGCAGCTGCAACAACATGCTCAGAAATCCGTTCCACTTTATACTTCAGGTTGGTGTTTATCTCCCTGATAAGTGCTACCGTACACTCTTATTCAAGTACCGTATAACGTCCCGCACATAAACGGCCCATTTTTATTCCACCACAACGTACTGCATATAAGCGGCCCTTCAATCGCCATTAAGCGTGACAAATTCTGCGGTGACGGATTGGGCCCGCTATATGCGGCCGCGAGCGGTCGCAACGCTTATATGGAGCCCGAGGCGGAAATGGCTCGAGCGGACGCAACGCTTATATGGGGCCCGACGCGAAAGGCGGACGCAACGCTTATATACAGAGCCCCGCCTCCCTGACCTTCGCCTGTGTGAAAAGCCACAAATAGGTTTTATTTTTAATAAAAATTATGGCCTGTAGCATATCACGACACTGCTGCCACCTACATTCTTTTTGGTTTAGACTGTAAGCTAACAGTTGCAACAGGTCTCGTACTGCCGGAGCACCACCAGCTTCCCGTGAACACATGTGTGCCGCGCTTACATGTTTATCGTGTATTGTGTGCGTTTATTGCGTGCTTATCGTACGCGACATTCGTCGACTGGGCATTTTCCGCGTGTTGGGGCGTTCTCCTGCCTTGATCCAGTGACGGATGATGGTCGTTGTTCGTTGCCACTCAACACAGCCTCACGGGACGCACAGCTTTGTGTCCGCGCTCAAAAGTGCTTTCTTGCTTCATTCATCGATTACTCACGTTGATCGAGTGATCGAGTGTACTTCCGAAGACAATCCGCGTCCGAGTGTTTTGACATGCGGCGACCGCGGTTCCACAGGAGCGGAAGCTTGAGCCTTTTGACGAGCGACTGTGCCAAACTTGGGTAAGTTGAAGAAGGTCGCTGAGCTACGTAACTTTGTTACTTCATTGCATGAAAACTGTTTGCAGGAACCGTCGTGTTGGCACAGCGAGGATAATCAACAGATACCCGATAGGCAGGTATGGTTTGTGCTTTGGGTGCTCTTATATACACCACCATAAATGACATGTTTGAAGGATGCGCATTGCGCTACGCAATCTTATGCTTCGATCATGCAGGCCTCGTGTCGTTATGCTGTTATTTCTTGACTGCTTACTGTACGAGATCATCGCTTGAGAGTGTTTCTAGAATCCCTTGTCGCCGTTAGAAAGTGTGTGCTTTTAAACACATGGGGTCGTCCCATAATGTTTTAACTGTGGTGATGCGAGAGTTCACCAAACTCGGCAATAACACGCAAAATTATCACAAGACTGGGGACGTGATACAGGGGCGTAGCCAAGGGGGGTGTTGGGGGGGGTTCAACCCCCCCCTCCTCCGAAATTTTTCAGTTTTGCTTGCGTATATAGGCACGCACACATACAAACGCACGCACGAACGTACATAAAGTATGGTTGAACCCCCCCCGAAAAAAATTTCTGGCTACGCCCCTGACGTGATAGCAAAACACACAGCCCTGACACGCGCACACGATGATAGATATGTTTTCGTGGTTGCGTCCCCGAGCTTTTCGCCAGAAATCCATGCAGTTGTTTTGTGGTTAGGATTTTAACCTAGCTGCCTCATAAATGTTTTAAAGGAGCTCACTCGAAGTAATGTATTTGAGTGAATTACGTTACGTACTGGTACTAAGTGCACACTCCAACAAATGTGTACTTAATGTGAAGAAGCACATGTTTATATCAAATAGTGTTAGTAGACGAATATGTCAATTCAATTAGGTTAATTAAGCTAACACATGCTACTCTTTGTTTCAATATTGTGTGTTTGAGAAAATATGCGTGAGCTCGTGTTCTTCCATTATATATTTTTTCTTAGCATCTTTAAGCACACGAGGTTCTCTATCACAAATAACTTAGATTGTGCTCATGTTGCGAGAATGTTGCTTTATTGTGTGGTGCTTTAAGTTATTGTATTTTCACGCTTTTTTTTTACTTAGCATAGTACCAATATTGCTCTCTTACTTAAATGCATAACCAAGGTTTAGTATGCAGTGATTTAGGGTTTATTGAGCTTTGTAAGGTCATAAATTAAAAGAAAAAGATCTCAATTCTCATATATGTTTCCAGAAGTTCACAGAAAGTTGGAAAATATTATCGGTTTTGTGAAGGCCTTACCTAACTTAAAATGAAATCAAATTGACAGCTCAACTCTACAAGACAAACTACACGGGAATTCGCTTTAGAGAACCAAAAGTTTGTTCCCTGAATGGCTTACATTCATGATGCAATACAATATGCATGGCTCATTCCCACCTCACACCAAGTGCACATGGACCACGCACACTCTTTCATTTTTTTTTATATTTCGATAAAAGTGTGCATATCGTTATTTTCATGTGGATCGCCCATAGGGCTATGTGCATATTTCGGGTATTCCTTACAGTCTTGGGCAATAACTAGTTACTAGTAACGCGTTACCGGTAACTAGTTACTTTTTTCGGTAACTTGTAACTGTAACTAGTTACTTTTCATTTATAGGAACTTGTAACAATAACACTGTTACTTTTTTACAGAGTAACTGTAATGGGAAATACCGTTACAGTTACTTTCCCATATCCTCTCCACCTTTCATCTTTCCACAGCACGGCTCCCCTACCAATTTAGGGGTGGAGGTCGCTTAGAGAATTATCTACCCTGCAGAAGACCGAGGTCAGCAGTCAGTCTTTAACACAACTTAAGTTTACTTGTAAACTACATGTCGTAAGTCAATCATGTTGGAACTGAACAACTTCCTAAATTCAAGTAGTTTTTTTTTCCGGCGTATATATATCCTTTTTGTCACTTGAGCTTCTAGCTCGGTTCTTGGTGTACCGGTGGAACATCACGACGCCAAGTTTATATTCTCCTTCGTCCGAGGCTGCGCAATAATCGTGTTTGACTGACGGCTAGAAAGCAGCAGAGCGCGAAACGGTTGAGAGGCACAAATACTGTGAACTAAGTAATTTTTCAAAACCTCTTTGAAACTAATTGTAAAAGGTTTACTCCAACTTAATACAACAATTATTAACAAAATCACATGGACGTTTTGCCTCCTATGCATGTGACATCCTCAGTATACACTGGCAACAAGAAAAAGAAAAGGAAAGAAAGAAAAAAATTTGCGGAGATCGACCAGTGTCCCATACGTCCGTGTAAACCAGTAGGGGAATGTGGTTGTTGCATGTTATAGTCGGATACAACTTTAGAAGTCAGCGGCATTTTCTCCTCAAAGGCAGATGAACACAAGCCTGCACCAATGGGCGCGCACTCGGGACGGACATCATGAGCGGGATGGCGGTGGCTTCGCCTTTGGAGAACATCGGCGCGTGCATGAGCGGGACTATTTCTTTTCTTTAGTCTCTCCTGACTTCTTAAGTTGTATCCGACTATAGTTACTATATATGCTACGACATGGCTCCTAAAGGTGCCATATACAGTAACTATATTGCAAGCCGACGCGTCGCGGCGAATGAACCGCGATTCCAGGAGTTCCTTCCCCTCACCTTCGTTCACGAGCCAGCGTCGTCACAGTGTTTACGTCAAAGCTATGCCCTGTTCTCCGGAAGTGTTAAACAAGCTCCATCTTAGAATGCGTTGCATGAGTTGCTTTAACAACATCCCGTTTGCCTTCTTTAAGCCTCGTTGATTCTTTCCTTCCCGTTTCACCGATGCAAGTCGCGTCGCAATGCCCGCATCGGGCTTGTATATCACCCTACTCTGATCGTCTGCAGGTGTGCAACCTTTGGGTTTCGCGAACACATGCCCCAGAGTATAACGGGACTTAGAAACGGTTTGTATGCCCAGCGGACGCAAAGCTAACCGAACAGGGTCTGATACACCTTGAACATATATATGGAACAGACACAATGGACGTCGTCTTCATTCGTCACACACTCTCCGTTGCTATTTGCATGCGCTTCTGGGTGTCGTTAATAAACATCCTATGATACTGCTGTCGTTCTAGTGCATCAACCACATTTTCCATTTTGAGTATCAGAGGACATTTGTTATTATTATTTGCAAATAAATTCCCTTTTTCACCAACGGTGCATGAACAACAAAATTGATGCAACAAAATGAGGTGTACACAACAAATGCTTGTGTTTGGCCCCCTATTAGGTTTACTTCGTCTAGGGTTTTACCACGTGCAATTTTGACTGCCCGCATGCCTTCATACATATTTAATAAATGAATTCTATCGTTTGGTTTGTAATCTATTATTTATTTTATACAGTAACGGAAAAGTAGCGACGTTACTTCGTCACAGTAACTGCAACAGAGTAACGACGTTACTTGTCACAGTAAGTGTAACTGTAACAGGTTACTTTTGGAAACTCTGTAACTGTAACTGTAACAGTTACTTTAACAGAGCCAATGACTTCACCCATCAAGCACGTGTTTTTCAGACACCCCTCTCAATATCACTTAAATTCCACATGTGGGCTTTTAAAAGTACGCCGCCCGCTTTCCCCGCCTGTAGTTGCCTTACCCACCATCTTCTGCAGCCCTTTGTGAGGGCTAGACGTGCCGCCCTTCTGCAGCCTTTCCAAGTGGCTTTCATACTCCACTCTTTTTTTTTTTGCCTTTGACGGCTCTCGCTCAGTAGACCCCCACCCCCTTTTCCATTTTTTTTTTTTTTTTCTCTCCTTTTTCTTGCTTTTTTTTTTCCTTCTTTGCAGCTCCCCTTACTTCTGAGATGAGAGGCCTGAGCGCCGTTGCAAACTTTCTTTAAATGATGTGGCAAGGGCTACACTCCTCTCTCTAGTTTTCTCTTTCCAGGCAGCAATTACCAACAGCGACAAGCACCACCGCTAGACATCACGTCAACACTAACCCTTTAAAACTAACACGCCAAGGATGACAAGGTGCCTTCGATAAAAATAGGTCCCCCTATGGAAACGTCGGCCAGCCTGTCTGAGGCACTTTCTCCTGTTTGAAACCTATCCCACTTTTTTGGCTTAGGTAACTGTAACACTGTTACATTTTACTGGTAACGTGGCCATGACTGATTGCTTACTGTGTACATGTGTGAATGTTGAACACGCAATGGCACTCTTTCAATAGTCTGCAAGTGGCTGGTCCACTAATACCTGTTCTTATTGCA